>NC_133464.1:39380000-39680000 GCF_048565385.1 Saimiri boliviensis | reverse complement strand
ATAAACCATACCACCCACTAAGAAATAAAGTCCAAGTTTATGTCTGGCTCAAAAATTTCACCTCCTTGGCTGGATCATAAGGTTGTACTGAACACTGAATGAAGTCATTTAAGTAAGACTCTTAACACAGTGCCACATAGGGGTTAGCCACTGTCATTGGCATCATTATTGCTATTGCTATTATTATTATCCTATTACTCTCGGTATATAGTGTTTGTTTTCTTAGCTCTTTCTTGTTTCTTTCTATTAGGTACTAACCTTTAAGAACTGACCTAATTTTTATTTTCTTTGAAATTTTCAGGGGGAGGAAGGAATTCTTCTAAAAGATAATCTGATGTTTGCTGCATGCAGTCTAAAAAAATCACCCCATAGTTTCAGTTTCTCAATATCTCATCATTCTGTGAGAAATCAGCCTTATCTCTTCACATGGGAAATATTCATCAATGTATTCAAATAATGACAGATGGATGAATGCTGCAAACAGCTTAAATTTGAGATTAAATTGTTTTCTCAAAGAAATGGAGCAGAGAAAAAGTAGTAAAAGTAATCAGTAAGTAGAATAATTAATTGTGCCTAAAAACTTCCCGTTGCTTAAGTAACAAAAGAAACAAAATTCTACACTTTGTTGAGAAGAATTTCTGTTGAATAAAACTTAATAAGCTAATGGGAAACTGATCTGAAAGTCAGAAAAATGTTCACTCCAAAAAGATAGAATGTATTACACTCTACCTATTTGAAGAAAATACCTACGGAATGAATTGAAATACAGTCCACTTAGTCTTCATGCTGTTATTTAGGGAAGAATCTGAAACAGATGTGAGCGCCAGGTGACAATCTTACGTATTGGTTAATTGCACCACCTTTAAATTCAGAGTCACTGATTCTACTAGTTTCTACTTATTGTCTCCATCTTTTAATAACTAAAGTTGGACAGGCTACTTAACTTCTCTGTGCCTACACATCCTCATCCATAAGAAAGAGAATAATAGAATTTACCTTACAAAGCCAATTTGAAAATAAAATGTAATAATGCATATGAGTTGATGAGAGCAGTGTCTGTCCTATCATAAATAATAAATATTATCTATTATTATTCCAGGGCTCCTTTTCAGTTTTGTGAAAATAATTAGATGTTTTAGGAGCATGGAATTACTAGTTTTTCAGCTAAAATATTCTCAAATCTACAGAATATAGAGCTATAGAAACATAAAACCAGTTTTTAAAAAGTCAGTCATAGAGACTTAGACGTCCCTTTGTTTTTTCTTTCTTTAATTAGATCTTGGGTTCAGAGTTGAATTAATCACTCTCCTCAGATCATGGCCCGCTAAGACCTTACCAGGTCCCTCTCTTGTCTCATTTAATTTTTATTTTCCCCTTTGTTCTTCAACTCTACTCTCCTTCCTTCCCTGGCTATCCAACACACACTCTCATACACACACACACACACACACACACACGTACACACACAATGTAGGTTTATATATGTATATACATGTACATATATATATTTATATATATAAATGTAGGTTTGAAAAGATATATGTTAAGTTTTTATGCACGTATGGTTTTTAGTTTACATAGATATTATATTAGATCTTAATCACCCACACATTTTATTCAACATAATACTTATAAAATCTGCTTGTTTCTGTGTATACACCCAGTTCATAGTCTTAAACTGCAGCACAGTGTCCCATGTATCCATATATACATATATGGCGGATTTACAGGCTTTGCTTGTATATTTGAAATACTTATTTCAAAATAGATTTAAATTTTGCAAATAGCTTTTTTATGGTCTCTTATCCACATGTTGACCATGTTGTTATCATTGAGCAGAAGATCTTATTTTTGTCTAGCCCAATCATCTACTATTTTTCTTTATGGTTTATGTTTTGGAGTTATATAAGCAGCACTCTCTGCATCTCCAGCCAAAGTCACAAAAACATTTCACATTTTCTTTCAATAGCTTTTCAACATGAGCAAAGACAGGCACTAGTTATAGTAGCAAGGACAGATTTTAGTCAGTGATACTATTGCAACAGGGGAGAGGATCCAGTGTGAACTGAAGTCAACTTTGTCAAAACAGCAGGCTGAAGATTTTTGAAGGGCTTGGGTGTACTCAGGGAAAGGCACTGAGGGGTGTGCAGGAGAGTTAGTCCGTGGGAGTAGGACACCTGGATTTGTTAGCTTGTGCTTCTCAGGAGGAAAAACACACTTCTCCCCTATTTATGATAGGACACAGTGGTGCACCTTGGAGCAAGGCATCTGGCTTAGCCTATTTTGTGCTATTATAGCAGAATACCTGAGACTGAGCAATTTATAAATAATAGAAACATACTCTCATAGTTCTAGGGAGTGGGAAGCCCAAAATCAAGGCACTAGCATCTGGTGTGGGCCTTGTTACTATGTCCTCACATGGAAGAAGGCAGAAAGAAGTTTAAGAGTGGAACTCTGTGTCTTCATAGGAAGAAGAGAAAAAGAAAGTAAACCCATTCCCACAAGCCCTTTTATAAAGTCATTAATCCTTCCATAAGGGTGGAGCCCCATGAACCGAACACTGGCCAAAAGGCCCCACCTCCCAACGCTGTTGCACTGGGGATTGATACGGTTTGAATGTTTGTCTTCTCCAAATCTCATGTTGAAATGTAATCTCCAATGCTGAAGGGAGATGTGTGGATGATGGGAAAGGATCCATCATGCATGTTTTGTTGCCATCCTCATGGTAATGCGGGAGTTATTGTTCTATGATTTCAAGCAAGAGCTGGTTGTTTAGAAGAGTCTAGCATCTTTCTTCCACTGCCTCTCTCGCCATGTGACATGTCTGTTCCCCCTTTGCCTTCTGCCATGAGTTAAACCTTTCTGAGATCTCACTAGAGGCCAAGCAGATGCCTGTGCCATGCTTGTACAGATTGCAGAACCATAAGCCAAATAAACCTCTTTTCTTTATAAATTACCCAGTCTCAGGTATTCCTTTAAAGCAACTCAAAATGGACTAACACAGGCATTAAGTTTCCAGCACATGAATTCTGGAGGAGATAAAAACATTCAAACTACAGCAGCACCCATGAAAGTTAAGCCCTTATCCTCCCACAGGATTGAGAGACAGAGCTAGAATTGTCTCCTTAATTGCTTCCCTTTTAAAGAGAGATGGCTCTCAGGTCCATGAGAAAACAGTTTGCATTGATAATTTTACATCTCAAACAGCATAAAAAGAACTTATAATTATAAGCCTTTTAAAGTAACTGCTTTAGGAGTGGGTTCAGGGCTATTTTTGTTCTCCAGGAAAGCAGAACCATTAGGATAAGCCAGGTAAAAAAAATAATGTTTCAGATCAAGTAGTCAGGCAGAAGTTTCCTCATATATGCTGGAGGGTCAGCCTTTTTGTTTCATTCAGGTCTTCAACGGATTGAATGATGGCCACCCACATTTGAGAAGGCAATCTGCTTTACTTCAACAACCAATGCAAATGTTAATGTTCTCTAAAAAACATCCTCACAGATATGCTCACAATCATCCTGAAAAACACCCTCACAGATATGCTCACAATCATGTTCAATCAAATATCTGGGTACTCTATGGCCCAATTAAGTTCACACGTAAAATTAAGTATCCCAGGAGCCTGTCTGCCTGTCACTAGGTTTTGGCTGCAACAAACTAAATGCTCAGTGGCGTTGCACTTTCTCAGGAAAGCATTCTAAGAAGGGACTGGAATCATCCTAGAGACACAGTCTTATACCACTTGAAGTCATGTTAGAGTTTGATCGTCTTTTAGTGTAGCAGTTTGGATAGAGTTGTTATGTTTAAAGAGTTCTGGAGTTCTCAATTTTAGAGTTTATTTTTTACGTTAGTTTATCTGGAGTTTATTTTTGTATTTCTAAAATGTGACCATGCAACAGAGAGGAAGTCCCACCTTACCTGGTTCTCATACTCATGATATTCCATTAATGCGGTATAGTTAAAGAACACATCTCCCCACAACACAGGTACAATGTCCATTACCATGGTATATTAAGTATGAGTAATTCCACTAAGCACGAAACTTCACTGCCACCTTTTCAGTCCATAGATCATTGAGTAAATAACAGCTATGTAGGTTACTGATCAATCGCATCGCTTCTTTTAAGGTTAGTCTGTGATTAGCCACTACACATCTATTACTTAGTTCACACACAGACACAAAGGACACAGTTTTGATGTCTTGTTTCCGAATGATAAACCCATGTTATAATGTGCAAAAACGGGCAATCAAAAGAGGAATTGGACAACAAAGATAACAGTGCAGCAAAGAAATGGAAAATAGGCTAGAAGTAAAATTCAAGTTGAACATAAACAGGATTACAGAAGAAATAACTTACCATGAGAAGAACATTGATACTGCCACTCTTCCAGTGAGTAGATATCCTGCCAGAGGAACTTAGTGAAGGCGAGCCTATGGGCATAAAGGAGAAAAGTGTTTGTGACAAAAAGGATGCAGATATCCCAGGGGAAGTGATGCCAACAAAAACTTTACATTGAAGGAATTCTCAAACATTATTTCACAGCACTGAAAGTGCCAAAGATAAAGCTGTTAAAAGCTGATTTAAACTTAGCAAAGAGTATAACAATTCCCTAAGGCATAGAAAAAGATGCTTGCTTTGATATATATAAAATATATCATCTTTATTTATTCATTTATGTGTGTATCTATGAATGAATGATGTGTGTGTGTGTGTGTGTGTGTGTGTGTAGTATACAATGAGAAGACAAACCTGCCAAAATATTCTTGGTAAGTTCTTTTTTTGAAAAAAAAAAAAGTTTTAATTTTCAATTTTCTAATGTTTTAAATTAGTATACTAAGTAAATATTAATGTTACTTAAAATTTCACATACATTTCTGACACTGTTTACAATGTTTTGGGAACAATTTTTAAAGGTTACAGAACAATCTTAATTTGTCTCACTGATTGTATAAAAGTACTTTATATAAAAGTATACTATATAAAAGTACTTTATATAGTTTCATTTTTCTATTCCCACACTACCATACAAAGCAAAAGCTGACTGTGTGTGTGTATGTATGTCTGTCTGTATAACATATATAATACTTACACATTTTTTGAGATTCCAGATTATATTATTCAAGTCTTTGCTGATATTTGTTTGCTTGATCTGTCCATCTCTAAGTAAGGCATATTAAAAGTTTGAACTGAAGTTTTTGTTTCCCATTATTTTGTTATCTATCACTCCATTTTAAGACTATGTTGTTACTATTTTATGTTACTTTCTCTTTCAGGTTTTTTATACAGGTTTTTACTTTTCTTGTTTCCTTCAAATCTCATTTGTTCTTTTATATTTCCATCTCTTTGTTTCCTCTTCGTGCCTTATTTAAGAGTTCTTCAATCTGATTTTCTAACTCTTTAGTTTGTTTTGCTTTTTTTGTTGTTTGTTTTTGTTGTTGTTGTTGTTCTAGACAGGATCTTGTTCTGTCACCCCAGCTAGAGTGCAGTGGCATGATCATGGCTCACTGCAGACTCAATCTGGGCTGAAGGGATCCTCCCATCTCAGCCTCCCAAGTAGCTGGGACCACAGGCATGCACCACCACATCCAGCTCATTTTTGTATTTGCTGTAGAGACAAAGTCTCACTATGTTGTCCAGGATGGTCTTGAACTCCTGGGCTCAAGCAATCCATTCACTGTGACCTCCCAAAGTGCTGGAATAACAGGCATGAGCCACTGCACCCAGCCAAGTTTGTTCTTCAGCTGCACCACACTGCTATTTAATACCTCTGCTGAATTGTTTATTTCAACTAAAATATTCATATATCCAATATCTCCAGTTGGTTTGTCTCTATAGCTGCTTATTCCTGTTTCGTATTTCTAATACTGCTCTGTTTGGAGGAATATTTACTAGACTAGTCTTAAAATCTTGTTCTGTCTTGTCCTTTTATTCTAATTTGTTTCATTGTTTAATTTGCTGTCTTTCTTTCTGTTACAATGCTTATAACTATCCACTGTCTATTTTTCTTGGGAAAGTTGTCTGAGTATATCAGCTATTGAAAACCTAGAGAAGGATCTGGGCCTGTTCTGGTCAGAAAAAGGTGTAGGTACAGCAACATAGCCTCTGTTCTTCACTACCACTGGGTGAATCTGAATCTCAAACCTCAGTGAACCTCTCTGTATCCACACACTCCTTTCCAAGAGTTGCCTTCCTAAATGCAGTCTCTTTCCCACAGACAGATGTTTGGAAGGCAATGGGAGAGAAAAGCTGCTCAAGGTCTGGACTACCCGACTGGACCTGTCTTTCCCCAGCTCCAGCATCACCTCGGTGTTATGCCGCACCAACACCTCACACGCCTTCTGATGTGCTCCTGCTGTTTTCCACTTACATTAAGGACACAGCACACCACGCTCAACCCAGAACAATGCGTGGTATTGCCAGTGGATTTCTACATATTTCCACAAATTTCCTGAATGTGTCTGTGGTAATGAGAAGAGAGGCTTTTTAATTTCTTAATCTCCGTAATCAATAGGGTGGCTAATTTTCTATTTTCTTTGGGCTAAATTTAACCTAGTAATATATGAACACCTTTCCACCTATCTGTGCAAGAGATAAAAGGAAAGCTGTGTGCACAGAATTGCCTTCAGAGCAAGTGCAGGGCAATTATAACAGGAATACTGCAAAAGGGGAAAGGCAAGTCGTCACTTCACATCTCTGGCTATTTTTTTTTTTTTTTTGGTGGCTTCTCCTTCATTTCTAGAGTTTGCTCTTCTCACTCTATATTTTCTCTTCAGATGTATTTTATCATTACTTTTTTAAAAAATTGTTACTTAGTTAATGGATCCAAAAGAGAAATTCTAATACAATGTCACATCACATTGAGAAGGTCTTAAGATTCTTGGGATAAGTCAGGAGCCAACAATTTTGGAAGCAGCTTGAGACTTCCAGATATGCAAAGGGATAGAAAGAAGACCTGCGAATTAGAAAGAAAGACTTCCCAAGGGTGTCAGAGGATTATAACCATTACTTATCTTTTACCTGCTTTCTGTACTATTTTGACTAATGGGTTTCTTCAGCCCAGCACAGTGATCTAAACTCGAGCTTATGTATACATCTGCCTTTTTAAGACATCTTTGCTGAAGATCTCAACCAGGACCTGCTTCATGGGCATGCAACCATCACAAGGGACTCAGGCCGGCTTCATCTTGACATTCAAACAATAGCCTGTAAATGATTCAGCCAGTCCTCATCTCAAAGTGATGTTAACTATGACATGCCTACATCAACTTTCTCCCCTAGAACTTCTCCTTTTCCAGTGTCCCCCAGGTCAGCAAAGGACAGCTTTTCATTCAGATGCCCTTACCAGCAATCAGGACTAATCCTCATTGGTCCCTGCCTATTCCTCATATTACAGAACATTCACATTCAGGAATTCTGAATTTTAGTTCCTAAGCAACTCTGTGCATCTGCTTCTTTGCTACCACCCACGTCCAATGAACTTTTTCTCCTGTGTAAACCACAGTAACTCCATACCTGAGGTCCTCACCTGTGCTCGAAGTCCCCTGTTCCATGCTCCTACATTCTCTTCCCTTTAGGTGCAGTGATCAGTAGTCTTTCAGGCCAAGAGGTTTGCAGGCTAAAGGGAATGTAAAAGACAAAGAACACTGTAAAACGAGATAGTGTGGAATACATACTAGATAGATGAATAAATAATATGCCGTAGCACCTGAAAGGAAGACATCTCTAATTGTGACTAATGGGGGGGAGGGTTCAGTTAAGGGAGGATTTTTTTGGTTGTTGTTGTTTTATCCTTTTAAAATTCATTCTTATAAGTGTATACATTTATAATGTAGTACATAGATTGTGGAAAACAGTTTTCACCTATATTCATCAGCTTATGAATTATTTGACACCTAAGCCGAAACTCATATAGACCTAAGAAAGAAATACTGTGGTCAGACTAGAAAACCAAAAGCATCAAAATAATAAAGAAAAACTATCTGAGAAGACACAATGAAGAGAGGGCTAATGTCAAAAATAGATGCTGATAAAAAGCTTAATCAAAAGCCGACAAAGGCATCACAATCACAGTGTAAATATGATTATATTCATGCCACGGTTGTGTAAAGATTTGAAAGTTGAGAGAGTTGGCTTTGGAATCATTGCAGGTAGCCCAGCATAAGGAAGAAAACCTACTCAAGAATTCTGAGACTCTTCCGGTCTAACGTTAGGGCTAAATAGGAGTTTAAGCTAAGCTACCCATTTACTAAAGTTTGACACAGAATCCACACCCATCATACAGTGAGTTGCATTTGGCATCAGACAAGCAAGTTGCATCTGTCCTGAGTTAAAAGGAGAGGCCTCAGAGGTAGATAAAGGTTCATATGGGAAAGGACCCACTGCTTTTATCAGATTTTAAGGAGTCTGTGATTCCTAAATGCTTACGAACGACTTTATTAACTTTTTCATTCCTGATATTAGAGATATTAATCCTATGTGAAAGGTTCATAATAATTAAACAATATTCAATCTAATCTTTTAGCCATATTATACAGTAAACTCATTGGTGATAAATAAACTGCATCATAAAGAAAAGCAAGCATGCCTGAAACTCATTGAAAACCTATGTGAGTCATGTAAAGGAATGCAATGTACCATTTCAGAATCAATTGGTTTTTTTTGTTGCTCTATAAAATGGTCTGTTCAGTATTGATGGTTTTTTTTCTTGAAGCTATAATACATATTTTTTCTTTTTTAAAAATTTATTTATTTTACTTTAAGTTCTGGGGCACATGTGCAGATCCTGCAGGTTTGTTACACAGGTGTACACATGCCATGGTGGTGGTTTGCTGCATCCATCGCCCCGTCATCTACATTAGGTATTTCTCCTAATGCTATCCCTTCCCAATCCCCCCACCCCCTGCTATTCCTCCCCTTGCCTCCCAACCTCCCAGGCCCCAGTGTGTGATGTCCCCCTCTCTGTGTCCATGTGTTCTCATTGTTTAATACCCATTTATGAGTGAGAACATGCAGTGTTTGGTTTTCTGTTCCTGTGTCAGTTTGCTGAGAATGATGGTTTCCAGTTTCATCTATGTCCCTGCAAAGGATATAAACTCAACCTTTGTTATAGCTGCATAGTATTCCATGGTATATATGTGCCACATTTTTTGTATCCAGTCTATCATTGAGGGGCATTTGGGTTGGTTCGAGTCTTTGCCATTGTTAACAGTGCTGTAATAAACATATGTGCACATGTTTTTTATAATAGAACGATTTATAACATTATAAGGTTGTAATATATTCATTTAACAGATATTTTAAGTATTTTATTTAAATGCTTTTTCTTCTTAAGAAAAAAACATAATGTCAAATCTAGATTTCTATTGATGATAAATTTTACATACCTGATACCAACCACTCTTTCCACCAGTCTTTCCCCTACAATTCATTCTTACATTGTTGCAAGATTTTACTTTCCAAAACAGATTATGCCACTTTCCCGCTTAAATACTCCCACAATGAATATGCAATGAAGTCCACCCTCGCTAGAGTAGCATATATTGCTTTCCACCAACGAATTCCATTCTCCTTTCCAGCCTCTTCCCAGCTTCCTGCTGGTGCCTCCATACATTAACCACCGCAGTAACATTCTGCATTAGCCACTGCATATTCAAGAACAATGCCCTGCTCATTTTCATGGCTCACTCTTTATGGGCTGTTCTCTATCCTAGAGTGCCTTTCTTACATTTATCTATCTAGCAAGCTCCTACTGCCTTTTAAATTTTTTCTCTTGTGCCACATTTCTCTCTGCCTTTCCTCAGGATCAACCTCCTGAGGAAACAAATTGCTCCTTCAATGATGTTCTATAATATTATACTAATATTTCTATTATAGTATTTACTATATTGCATATTGTCAATTTTAAAATGCTCTTTTTGAAATTTTATCTTTTAACATCTCTAAAATCAAGATGTCTCTTATAATGGGAAAAGTGTTACTATTTGGTATAATATTTCAGTGTCGAATAACATAATGATGCATCTTAAAATTGGGAATGTTTCAGATTAGATGAAATACGGTAATTCTTTATTATAAGTCTTATCAAATAGATAAAATCTCATATATATGATAAACTTTTAAACTAAACAGGGGTTTAATATAAATACAACCAGCATAGAAAAACCCAAAACTATATAGAAACCAAAACCAGAATGCTATGTGGTAGAGGCAAAAGGCAGAATTCTGACCCTTTGGCTCAGCTGCCCCTCCCCACAAATAAAAACTCACAAAGAGGACAAATCAGGACAATAAAGTAGACTCATGCTAAACCGTGGGAGTGGTGAAAGATATGATGTGGTGGATGTGGGACAATGAACGGCCATAGAAGACCACAGGGTCAGGTTGGACCCTGGGCTGGGAGGGAAAGGGCAAGGTCCCTCACCATAACTGAAGCCTAACCTAAGCTGCCCCCAGGTGCCCTGTCCCATCAGGGAGGCTGATGGGCCTGGGACCATGCCCCTCCTCACCTTTGGGGTCAGATACTGGCCACCAGGCCTGCTGGGCTGGGGCCTGACACAGGCTCTGCCTGCCCATTCAGTCTGCCTTTGGAGAGAGAACAGAGTCACTGTTTAGCCATGGTACTGGTAATATTAAATATATAAGTATTTAATAAATCACATTAAAGATATAAATATGATTTTTATATATGATATATAAATATATATGAAATCTAAAGTCCTTTTAGCAATAAATTCACAGAAATCCATTTTAAAAGACAATACAGTTTTGACATCATTGTAGATTGAAATCAGTGTCATGTAAGTGCTCAATAACTAGTAATGGTTACAATTTTACTTGTTATTGACATGACCTTGACCTGTTACCTTGTCCATATAATTGGCTAACAGAATTTGGGTGCCTATTCAGAGCCTCTCAGCATTACCAGATAGTCTCTATTCCTTGATCCTATGACTTTTCTGTGCCTCTCAAAAAATAAATAAATAACGTCACTTTTAATAAAAAAGAAAAAGTGGTCCCATCTCATCTCAGTAGTGAAAATGTACAGTCTGTTTCATAGTTAAGAGTCCAAATCTCATTTAATGTTAAAGCTTTGTGCACTGGTTGGAATTGCTGCAATAAATAAAGAGAGTGAGTGACTTCTGTTCTGTTTATTAACCTTTAATTTACATCCTGCGTCTTCTTTTCCCTCCAAGATGCTTCTGGATTTCTAGGTTACTGTAGGAGGCAGAACAGATAATAGGTAGGAACAGATTTTACTTGACTAACAACATGGCAAATGGCGATAGAGTCTTCTGAGGTTGAACAGTTTTTAAAGTCAAGACTCTCCGGACTCTGCACGTGGAAAAATCTGACTCTTCCTCGCTGACACCTTAGCGTGTTTCTCAGGTGTAGGGGGCTTTCTGGTAGCTCTCTTGGCCAGGACAATTCTTCTGTTACATGCTAAATGTAGCTATCCCTCAGTACAGCCCAGTTTCTCTCTAGTCTACCTAGTCCCTTTGAGCACTCACATGGGTCAACACCAGCCTCGATTTCGGGATCATCGTCAACGTCCTCAAATAATCTCAAAACCCTGCCTCCACAAGGCTATGACAAGAGAGAAGCGGCCCTCCCTTGGGGGTGAGGGAAAACTGAAAATGTCACACGACTTTAACATTTTCCAAAGTAGTAGCCTCTTTACTCTCCCACTTTGACACTTTCATATTTTTGAAGTTAGCGTTGGTTGAACCTTATAAAATTGGTGGTCGGCCAGCTCCCTTACAAGTCCTGTGCTGTTCTAACTTCTCTATCATCTGAGGCATTAGGGCCTTGACCAAAATGGAGGTAGAAATATTCCCATGTTTATAGCCACCTCATCAATGTATTCATATGAAAAAAAGAGCATGAAATGTTAGATATCAAGAAATTCCTTTCCTAATAGCAAATGGTTTTTCCAGACAAATGATTGTTAAAATAAAAAGCAGGAATTACAGATCAAAATCTTTAAGTTTCTTTGCAAACCATGTCATGTATTAGTTTAGGATACTTAATCATTTTAAAATGTGTTCAAGAACATCTACATTTCTATCAAATATGGAGAAAACTTGAATGGAAAATTAAATACAATTACATCAAATAGGATGAACAAATATGTGCATGACAATACACTTTAGCTAGTATTCTACTTCAAGCAGTTATTAAAGAGAATATGTCCTCAACAGTGATATCCCATTGATATTATAAAATTTGAGATGTAAACATTAAACATGTTTTAAAACATGCAAAATCAAATCTATGTACTCATATATTTATGGATGAGTTTGCGTGTATTTCTGCAAAGGCTTGTGTGTGTAAGTTTTTGTGTATAAGTGTGTTTGTGTACTTTACTCCGAAGGTATATTGAATTTTTAAGATATCTCTCTGAAGTGGCTTTGTATAATTTCGATGATCTTGTTTAGTAATGCATTTAAAAATAAGACAACAAATCTAAATAAAATATCCACTCTTTAAAGTCTGAGTCAAAGGCTATAGACACGGAAGGCTGAAAAATAACCGGCTTTTAACTTCTGTCCTTTCAACAATACAACTGAACTTTCAAATGTGCTTTGTTGTTTTCTTTTAATTCACTAAAATTAATCTTATAGATGTAGATGCCAGATTTGCATTAATTAAAACTCTACTGTAGAAGCCAGGCTTAATTGCAATCAAATTTGCTTAATTATGCATGGCGAGAGATTCCCAAACGAGAAAGGTTTTAGTAAGGATTTTGGTTTTTTGCATTGACAAAACAAATTGAAATTGTCATTTTTTGTATTTTATGTAACACTTGTAAATAATTTGTGGAGCACCTTAAGTCTTCTATGTAAAGCAATGTTATTGCTTAAGTAATTATAACAATCTGCATTTTTCATTGTTAATTGTGGGTGTCAGACTCATTAATTTTAATTTACAGACTGTAATGAAATTAAGAAAATTTTGTGCTGATCTGCTGAAACTTGTCTTACAGGAAGTTGTTTAATACAACTAAAGTTTGAAAAAGTCAAGCCTCATTTTTGTAATTTGTACTTTAACCCATACAATCATTTTACAATGGTTTTTCAGGAAAATTTGGCTTCACTACAAAAAGACAAACTACATGAACAATTTTCATTTAAAACAATTGTTTATGTTTCAGGTACAGCAATAATTAAACTAAAATTTATATTTAATTTAAAGTTATATTTTCTAGTTACAGATAATCTGCAAACGTTAGGAATATAGTTTAAGTTTTATTTAGTCTGTTTTCTATAGGGGATTATGTTGTTGGAGGTAAAAAAAGGTTCCAAAAAGACAGACATAACCAAAAATCTATTTAATCATTCTTAGATCAATAGATTATCAGTGCATTATATAACACAGTTCAATGAAGATTATCCATGGTTATTTTGTCTCAGATGTCTGTCATATGTCCATAGCTTTAAATACTACCTCTCACTTAGTTCTTCAAATGTGAATTGAAAACAAAGTAATTCATTAAAAAATTAGTAAAGTATACAATTTAAATAAAGTTAATGACAAGGAACAATGTAAATCTATTTTATTTTCATCTTAAGACATTGAATTTTGTCCTTGAAGCCTGTTTAAACTTTAACTCGTTTAATTATTAATATAATAATATAATTGAAACAGAAAGTTTCTTTCATGCTTATTTAGTAACAAGTCAACTTTTAGGGAAATTAGCTACAGAGCCTTCACCTCAATTATTACTCATCCAATTAAAAATTGTAAAACAATTGCTGTAATTCTGCTTAAAACCAAGTATGAAACTTTGGTAGTAAAAAACACAATTGTTGAATGTCTTCAGAAGAAAATGACAAAGTGAAGATTATTCCGTAATTAAAGCTAACCTTTAATTACTGGTATTTTAAAGTCAAGTTATTCTGAAGACGTAAAATAAATCATCAAAAGGGTCTTGGCAGTTCATCCCTGCATGTAATACTCTTCTACAAGGTATTGGTGGTGGTTCAATTTTTTTTCTCTTTATTAACTCAAGAGACATAATAGAAACAGAGCATGCTTAGGCAGAATACCAAATACACCAATATACAGGTGCCACACACGTAAAGAAGTTTTCCTATAATTTACAAACAGTAAGAAGAAGACAACATAGTCCACTGTTTAACAGAGAAAATTTAAAAGTGTAATTTTTCCTCCAAGACTCTCATTTGAAGACTACTTTTGTATTTTATTACTCTTATATAAACCTCACACTTTGTTCATTTATTTCTTCAGAAGAACATTTGATTACTGTGTTTTTTTCATTCTTAATCGTAACCAAGTTTTACCAGTCCCTGAGGACCAAGACATTCTACTACCCCCAATTTGTATATAATTTTTTGTGCCAGTCTTTAGAATATCATCAAAGACTTCCTTTATTTAGATATATTCATAATACACTGTAAATAATCGAAATTTCATGTTCTCTCATTTTATTAAATCCCGGGCAAGTTATATAAAAATCCACTTAAAATTTGTCCTCAAATGCTCCTCGGTCTGTAGAATAACTTTCTCTCTTAATTATGCTTTTGTCCTTATTCATGCTTACATTTTCATGTTTCGTTTACTCTCTCATTGAAAAGTCATTTTTCACCCCCTCCATGGTGACTCTTTGTTCCCAATTCCTAATACTTTTTCCAGCCATATTTTCACCACTGTCGCTTTCTGTTGCCCATCTCCTCTATTCCGTTCTCTGTCCCCATTTCATCTTGTCCTCTCTGCCCCTGGTTTCACCCAGAGATGCTATTATGGTGATTGATTTACACAGTGCAGAACATTCCATAGGTATCATATTGCTATACAACGTACACATCCCATACAACTATAAATCTAAAAATAACTAGCAAAAAGAGATGTTTAAGTGGAAAGTTAAAAGTGCTAACAGGGTCAACTGGCACAGTCATTGTGTGGATGGTGGTTTCACTACCTTGGAGACAAATGGGCAAGAGCCAGTGGAGCTGGGCACTCATGATGAAATCAGTAATAAATCAGACACAGAGTATAAGCATGAATCAAATTACTATACTCAAAATAAGAGCTAGGCACAGACTTGAAAGGAAAATATGTCATTTCCCTCCCTTTCCCACCATCTCGCTCCCATCCATCTTTCGTCTCTTACTTGATACCTGTCTTTCTCATTTCCATTTCTAAGCTCTCCTTATTTTAGAATTTTCTAAACAAGTAAGATTGATATCCTAATCCTGAAATGCTTATTCTTATTAAATACAGTATGATATGTTAAGACCAGATCTCAGCTCTCAAACGAATCAGTCTTTTGATGATGAGTAACATCTGTATGTCTTAAGAAGTAAAAGCCCGTTCACGATTCAGAAATGAAAAGACACAACATCCCAGAGATAATTTGCAGTCTTCTTCATACAGACTCTAAAGACCACCCTGTCACTTGCAGGAAGCTGTCCCTATTTTGCTCTCGTCTGTTCCCAGACTCACGGGATTTCAATCGTTCTTTCAGTGATTCAGTAACCACCCTCCACATGGATGTAGCCACAAGTGCCTCCACGTTAAACCACTTGTAAAACACATGCAGCACAACCTGAAACAGTGCAGTAGAAATATTGATTTGTGCGAAACAACAGCACCAGGCAGAATGAACTAGCTGTTCTCTTAAATGGGTTGCTCACTTAAGGTCAATACTCAGATTAATTCCAAAGAAGAAGAGGTAAAGCAATAAATAGGCTTTGCCAACTTTGGAGCTTTCCTTAGCACTTAAACTTTTTCTTTTTAATATGAAAAAATAGAGAAAATAGTGAAATGAATCCCACACGCCTGTCACTCAGCTTTACCAGTTACGTTTTCTCTTTTTCCCAGTGTCCGCCATTATATTATAGACTCCTCCTGTAACATGTCTGTGCACCTTTAAAAGTCCAATGCACCTTTAATCAAGTGTTACTTATCTTCTCTTGGGTTTTAAAAACAGCCTTTATTTGTCAAATGTCAGCGAAAATTTACTACAAAGCCACGCAATTTCAATTAATAAAAATTGTCAGCTATCTACTGTGTACAAAAACACTTAGCCAACAAGAATCTGCAGAGTTTCACTGCTCCTTAAAGACTGCTGAACGACGCTCTCTTCTCATTGCTGCCTACGCCCTCTCCCGCACAATGATCTGGTGCCTCTCCTTTGGCGCCTATTCCAGGCTTTTTAGTGGAAATTAATCTGCAATTCTTGGTTTTCTCTGATTTTAATCACAGTTATTGCTCATCTACAATCTTTTCTGCCTTCAGAATTTAGTTGGCATCTCTTCTACTGTTACCTACTTTGTACTTTCTTTGTTCTTATATCTCTTCTGTTCCTTTATTTTCATTTTACCAAACTGCAATAAACAGCTGTGTTCATAAGCTAATCTTTTATGTCCACGCTTCAATATTTAAGGTATTTTACTTGAAATTGATACTTAAAATCAACAGCATGTTCTGTGTGATAATGGTAGGATTCTTATTGGCAAAGAGGAGAGGGACAGAAAAATTAAAGAACAGAAATAAGGAAAGCAGGGCTTATATTTCTATTAAATCCCCTGTTCTGTCTCTGTTTTTTTCCTCTATATTAACAAAGCCCTATTCTCCATACTATCTCTGCATTTTTGTTAATGCATTTCCAATTGGTGAAAAGATGGAGAAGAGAGGAATTGTAAGTACTACATATCCCTATGTACTTGTGGCCTTTTCTGAGAAAATGCCATCTACAAAATATGTTGTTCTTCTACACTATTTATAATGAGCATTTTTTTTTACAACAGAATGATGCAGGAATTGTGTGTGGATGATAGAAACTATCCACTGCTTAATGCTGCAGGAGGTTAATATCTTGACAGAGCAAGCTGAGTGGCCTGTGACTGTATTCAAAGCAGTTGAGACCATTGAGTGATCTATAGATTATCTTGTCTCATATTTTGATCTTTCTATATCCCAATTCATCTATTTACAAGCCATGGAAACCAACATTAGTAATTTATTTTTATTTTTGGCAAGTAAAAATTGTACATATTTACGGCATACAACATATGATGTCTTGATATATTCATACACTGTAGAATGGCTAAAACAGGTATTTAACATCTGTATTACCTTACATGTCATTTTTTTTTGTGGTGAGAACACTTGAATTCTACACTCAGCAATTTTCAAGTATACAATCTACTGTTATTAACCATAGTCACCATAATGTATAATAGATATCTTGACTTATTTCTTCTGTCCAGGTAAAGTTTTATGTCCTTTGACCAACATCTCCCCAGTTCGCCCATTTCCCAGGCTCTGGTGACCACCATTTTTCTCTGATTCTATGAATTAGACTTTTCTAGTTTCCATATGATATTTGTCTTATTGTGCCTGACTTATTTTATATAATACAAGGACCTCCATGTTCATCCACGTTGCCACAAATGACAGGATTCTATGAATTAGACTTTTCTGTTTTCCATATAGTATTTGTCTGTACCTGACTTATTTAACACAATGTCCTCCAGTTTCATCCACATTGCCACAAATGGCAGGATTTTCTTTGACGAGGCTAATAGTATTCCTTTGTGTATATACTACATTTTCTTTATCCATTCATTGGTGAACACTTAGATTGATTTCATATCTCAGCTATTGTGAATAATGCTGTAATGAACATGGGAATGAAGATATCTCTTTAATTTACTCATTTCATCTCCTTTGGATATATGCCATGTAACAGTATTACTGGACCATATAGCATTTCCATCTTTAATATTTTGAGGAAGCTTCATACTGTTTTCAAAGTGGCTGTACTAATTTATATTCCCACCAACAGTGTACTAGGGTTTCCTTTTCTCCACATCCTTAGTGATACTTATCTTTTGTGTTTTTAATAATAACCACTCTAACAGCTGTGAAGTGATACCTCATTGTGGTTTTAAATTGCATTTTCCTGATGATTAGTCATGTTGAACATTTTTTCATATGCCTTTTGGTCACTTTTATGTCTTCTTTCGAGAAAAATCTATTCAGATTCTTTGCCCATATTAAAATCTAATTTTTGTCTTCTTACTATTGAGTTGCTTATGTATTTTGGATATTAACACCTTATTAGATAGATGGCTTGCAAACAAGTTTTCGCATTCTATGAGTTATCTCTTCACTTGCTTGATTGTTTCCTTTGCTGTGAAGAAGATTTTTAGTTTGATATAATTTCCTTTCTTTGTTGTTCATATTGGCTGTGCTTTTAGGATCATATCCAAAGAAATTATTGCCCAGACCAATGTCATGGAGGATTTCTCTTTATTTTATTCAGTAGCTTCATAGATTCTGGTCTTATGTTTAAGTCTTTAATCCATTTTGATTTGATTTATATATATGGTCTGAGTTGAGGATGTAATTTCATCCTTCTGCATTTGGATATCCAGTTTTCTGATTACTTTTTATTGAAGAGACTGTCCCCTTTCCCCATCATGTGTTCTTGGCATCTTTGTGGACAATGATTTGACCATAAACGTTTGGATTTAGTTCTGTACTTTCTATTCTGACCCATTGTTTTGGGTGACTATTTTTATGCCAGTACCATGGTTGTTTTAATTATTATAGTTTTGTAGTACATATTGAAATCAGATAATTTGATGATCCCAGTTTTAACCTTTTTTCTCAGGATTGCTTTGACTATTCTGTGTCTTTTGCAGTTTCACACAAACTTTAGGATTGGTTAAGCAACTTGCTCAAGAATGTGCTAAGAGTAAGCAGAACAGTAGAAGTCAACACTACTGTTTCAAAAGTGAATTTGATGTTTTTTCATCACAAGGTTGAAGAGGCAATGGATGGAAGTAGAAAAAAGTGAATGGGGCAGTGAGTATGTTAGGGCTACCACTGGAGGTCTTTATTTCAAACTATACACTGTATTTATCCAATCAGTATTTATTGAGTCCCTACTATGTGCCAGTCACTATTCCAAGTACTAATAGCATAACAGTTAAACAGACAAATTTCTTTCCTCATAGACCTTACATTTCAAGGAGAGAAGATGAACGGATATATAAATCAAACATGTATTATGTATATAAGAAATTGGCACTTTTGACCCCAGATACATACTTTTTAAAAAATTTAATGTATTATGTTAACTGGCGATTGTGTGCTATTTAAATAAAAAATAGAAAGGAGGCTGGGGAATGTTTAATTGGTGAGTTGGGAGGGGTATGCAATTTTAAATAAAGTGGTCCAAGAAGGCTGCACTCAGAAAGTAGCATTTGAATGATGGCCTGGGAAAGGTGACTTGATGAGCCACACAGTTGCCTGGGGAAGAGCATTCTAGGTAATAGGAACAGCACGTGCAAAGGCCCTGAGCAGGCACTTGCTAAAGTGTTTGAGTAACAGCAAAGAGGCAGAATCAAAGTGAGTAAGTGGAGAGTAGAAGATGAGGTCACAAATATCATCAGGGTCCACATGATAATAGGCCCAAAGACACCATTTTACAAATTTTGGCTTTTACCATTTATGAGTTGGGAATATTGGAGGGACTTCAGTAAATGATATGATCTGACATTTTTAAGGTTCATTCTGGTTGTTGCTGTACAAATAACTGACTGCAGTGGGTTAACAATTGAATCAGGGAGAAATTTAGGAGGCTGCTGCCATCATCCAGAAGAAAGAAGGCGGTGGTGTGAAATCAGGACAGAAGCAGAGAAGATGTTGAAAGTGGTCAGATTTTAATAAAAGTTAAAGGTAATGCATATAGGATTTGCTGTTGGATCAAATGTGGTGTGTGAGAGAAAAGATGTGAAGTGTAACTCCATTAAGATCTAGGTAGAACAGGCTGAAGGGAAAAATCAAGAGTTTACATTCTGAAAAGTTAAATTTGAGACCCTTAGTAGATATTTCAGTACAGATGTTGCAATGGTAGTTGGACTTCAGTGGACAGATTAGGTTTTTTTTTTGTTTTTTTTTTTGTTTTTTTTTTTTTGTTTTTTTTTTTGTTTTTTTTTTTGAGACGGAGTTTCGCTCTTGTTGCCCAGGCTGGAGTGCAATGGCGCGATCTCGGCTCACCGCAACCTCCGCCTCCTGGGTTCAGGCAATTCTCCTGCCTCAGCCTCCTGAGTAGCTGGGATTACAGGCACACGCCACCATGCCCAGCTAATTTTTAGTATTTTTAGTAGAGACGGGGTTTCACCATGTTGACCAGGATGGTCTCGATCTCTCGACCTCGTGATCCACCCGCCTTGGCCTCCCAAAGTGCTGGGATTACAGGCTTGAGCCACCGCGCCCGGCCAGATTAGGTTTTTAACAAAACACTTGAAAGTTGTCTGCATGTCAGTGACATTTAAAGCCATGAGCTTGGTAAAGGGGCATGGTGGGTCATGCCTACAATCTCAGCACTTGGGAAGCTTAGGTGGAAGGATCACTTAGCCCAGAGACCACACGGTAAGATCCCATCTCTACAAAAAAAAGTTTAAAAATTAGGCGGTCATGGTGGCACACACCTGTACTTCTAGTTACCCCACAGACTGAAGTGGGAGGATTGCTTGAGCCCAGGAGTTCAAGGTCCCTTCAGTGAGCTATAATTGCACCATTGCACTCCAGCTTGGGCAACAGAACAAGACTCTGTATCTAAAAAATAAAAAAAAATAAAGGAATGAACTTGAATGAAATATCAAAGGGAAAAATGTAGATAGAGAAAAATGAAGTCCAAAATCTACTTTCTAAGAAACTAGAGCCAGAGAGGAAAGAGAAAACCAAGAGCATGTAGAATTCTGGAAACAAAATAAAGAAAGTGTTTCAATGAAGAAAAAGTAATCATCTTTATTAAATGCTGCTGGTAAGTCAAGATAAAAACTAAAAATAAAAAACAGTAACATTCCAAAGCAATCTTCATGTTCAATGCAATCCCTGAAAAAATTCCAAAGTCATTCTTCACAAAAACATTAACAGAAAAAATAATCCTGAAATTTGCATGGAACTAGAAAAGACCTAAAATGCCCAAAGCAATTTGACCAAAAAGAACAAAGAGAGGGGTATCAATGCTATGTGATTTCAAAATATATTACAAAGCTAGAGTAATTAAAACAACATGGTACTGGCATGAAAACAAACATACTAGCCAATGAAGTAGGATAGATGGCCTAGAAATAAACTCACATATCTATGGTCAAATGATTTTTGACAAAGACGCCAAGAACACCCAATAGAGAAAGAACACTCTCTTCACTACCTGGTGTTAGGAAAGCTAGATATTCATACACAGAAAATGGAAAATGAACCCTTATACAAGAATCAACTCAAAATGCATAAATATTTGAATAGAAGGCCTCAAACTATAAAACCACTAGAAGAAAACTGAGGAAAACCTTTATGACATTGGTCTGGGTAGTGATTTCTTGTATATGACCCCAAAATCACAGGCAACAGAAGCAAAAATATACAAATGGAATTATGTCAAACTAAACAGCTTCTGGACAGCAAAGAAAACAATAGAGTGAATAGACAACTCATAGATTAAGGGAAACATTTGCAAATCATGCGTCAGCTAATGAGCTAATATCCAAAACATACAAGGAACTCAAGCTATTTCATAAGAAAAACAAATAACTCTATTTAAAAATGGGCAAAAGACTTAAAGAGACATTTCTCAAAAGAAGACATCAAAATTTCTAACAGACACCTGATGAAATTTCTCTAATCATCAGAGAAATGCAAATTAAAACCACAGTGAGCTATCACCACATACCTGTTAGAGTGGCCATTATAAAAAAGATGACAGATAACAAGTATTGGTGAAAATCTGGAGAAAAGGGAACCCTGATACACTGTTGGTGATACTGTAAATGAGTTTAGCCATTTCAGCAAAACAGTATGAAGACTTCTCAAAAAATTAAAAATAGCTCCAGCATGACTGTGTATAAGGGCCTCACTTCAAAAGAGAGGGCTACAAAGTGACAGTTGCCAGCACTCAGCCACTGGTAAATAAATGCTTCAGTCCTAAAGAACAGGATGTAGTAGCTCATCACAGGAGCCACTGCAGTGCATCTGAGAGGAGGTTTCACATACTTTCCTCCTACCTATCTACACACACACCACAAACCCCTAGCTTTGCTTTTGCAATCTTAATGTCCTTGAGATTGGGAGCTGGAAAAATTACGTTCAAGTACTGACTCAAAGAATAAACTGTTTAATTGGGAACAAGTCTCATAACATCTCTAGGTCTCAGGTTTCTTTTTACATGTAAAATTAGGAGACTGGAGATGTTAGATGGAGAAATTCTTATTCTTGCTCTCAGATTTTGGGATGGTTTGAAATTATATGAACTCAGTTTATAAATGATAAGACTTTTGAGTTTTATAAAGTCTTACAAGAAAACTTAAAAATGTTCACTTAACCTCTCCCTGGTTGTTCTCATTTGGACAAAGCCTTGTTGAGACTGAACATTAGCATTTGGTTCCCTGTCATCACTTTATCTTGGTGCTTGTATTAGTTTTTATGGCTGCTACAACAAATTACCACAAATGTGGTTGCTTAAAAGAATGGAAACTTGACCAGGCACTGTGGATCATGCCTTTAATCCCAGCACTTTGGCAGGCTGAGGTGGGTGGATCATGAGGTCAGGAGTTCGAGACCAGCCTGGCCAACATGGTAAAACCTCATCTCTACTAAAAATATAAAAATTAGCTGAACATGGTGGCACGCACCTGTAATCCTAGCTACTCGGGAGGCTGAGGCAGGAGAACTGCTTAAACTTAGGTGGCAGAGGTTGCAGTGAGTCAAGATCATGCACCATTGCACTCTAGCCTAGGCAACAGAGCAAGACTTCTTCTCAGAAAAAAAAGAAGAAGAAGAAGAAGAAGAAGAACAGAAACTTACTTTCTCACAGTTCTAGAGGCCAGAATTCCAGAGATTATTTATAGATTCCAGAGATTACAATGAATACATTTTTGTGGGGGTAATTTTTCAATCCACAGTGTTCAAAGCGGTTGATACCACACTCACGTACAACTTCAGGAGCAATCTGTATTTGCCAAAGCAAACTAGGTTATTGTGATAGTTAATACTGAGTGTCAATTTGATTGTACTGAAGGATTTGAAGATTGTTCCTGGATGTATCTGCAAGGGTGTTGCCAAAGGAGATTAACATTTGAGTTAGTAGACTGGGAAAGGCAGACCCACCCTCAATCTGGGTGGACACAATCTAATCAATTGCTATCACGCGGCCAGAATGAACTCAGGCAGAGGCACGTGGCAAGTCTAGACTGGCTAGCCTTCTGGCCTACATCTATTCTCCCATGCCGGATGTCTCTGCCCTCAAACATTAGACTCTAAGTTCACCTTTGGGACTCAGACTGGCTTCCTTGTCCTCAGCTTGCAGACAGTCTATATGTGGGACCTCACCTTGTGATCATGTGAGTCAACCCTTCTTACTAAAATCCCTTATATATCTACATCTATCCTAGTAGTTCTGCCCGTCTGGAGAACCCTGACTAATAGTTATGTTGTGGCAACAAAGACAAAACAGCCTGAAATCCCAGTGGCTGCACATATGAGAGTGTCTCTCCCACTCATATCATCATCCAGTGTGGCAGGAGGGTTCTGTGTCCCCTCATCCTTCAAGGACTCAGGTGCTTTCCATCTTGGGACTCTGCTCTTGTTTCTTGGCATTTGTTCCAGTCAGTGGGCAGATGGTGAAGGCAACAGAGAACTGGGAGGTCATAAGGAGAACACTAGCAGCCCTGGCCACAACGGCTTTTGGCGCCTTTTGCATCGTTCATGTGGTAGACTGTATCAATGTTCAAAAGATTTGTTGCCTCGCCCTGGGTTGCCCTACCCACTGACAGCCCTCTCTGGAAGAAGACTGTACATCTTCACCCATGGAACTCAAGCTTGGCCATATAACTTGATTTGGCCAAGGAAAGGTAAGTAGAAGTGGCAACTCTGGCCAAAAGACTCTGGCCTTGGCCAGAACTCATGTACGCGTCCACTCTTATCTTTAATGGAGCCTAAACAATGTCTGATCAAGAAGAAGAGGAGAATACAGATGTTGGGGAACTCCAGCATCCTCTACTACAATAATTGCCATGTTTTTTATACCTTTTCTTTTCTCCATGTGGGAGATCATATTATATTCAAAATATTTGCTGTTCCTCCTGGCAGCTCCCTCCCTCTCTTTGACATTCCTCCTTGAGAGAAGAGTAGACATCCTGACTATATCAAGCATAGCTGTGTAGATTGCTTTGGCCAGTGAAATATGAGCACGTACTACAAGCATTATTTTAGAAACTAGCACATGGTTCAGCCATCTCTCTTTTCTCTCTGCTATGAGACAGGCTGTGTTCCAGATAAAGTCTGCTCTCTCTACCTAGGTCCTGGAATACAGACAGCATGGGGCAGAACTACAGTCAACCTGCCATGGACATGTTGTGTTAGTCAGAAATTAATCATGGATGCTGTAAACCACTCAGATTTGGAAGTCTCTTGTTAACAGAACATAAACTGAGAAATACATTTCATCATGGCTCAGGGTTTACCGGTGATAAATTCATGAACTGGAGATGAGCTAAACTCAAAAAATATAGATTATCCCACAATTTTCACAACTCATTCACCCATCTTAGGTTCCTAAAGATGTCACTTTTTCCAGATGTCTGGTTTTTTTCCTTTAAAAAATTGTATTGCTCTCTTTGTTTCCTTTAGCTATTTCTTCCCTTTCTTTGTCCAAATCACTCAAAGTGGTCTCTGAACATTGAGGTGGAACTAGAAACTCAGATTTACAAATTTGAAATTTCTTTATCTGGAACCACTTAAGCATTTTAATACTGTAATTCAACGGTATGCCAAAGTTAGCTCATATGAGTTTACAGAGTTTATTGTTAATTTTTTAGGAATGTTGTGAGTGGTTGTCAAACACAGCCATTATTACACATTTGTAAAATTAGATTTAAAACAAAAGCAATAAATGCTCAAAACTCATCACTTGTTAATAATTTCACTAGATTTTACTATTGTCAGTGTTCTTGAGGTTATTTTTCTGTATAGTGGTGACAGTATATAATAGGCTAGTGGGCATCTTTGAAACTTTGCATCTAGTGATTTCAGGTTGGTGGCTTAATATCAGATATGATGGGAATACACCACAGAAATTAGTGTACTTCACAAATCAGGGCTTTTTGTTGAACTTGTACCAACACCCCATTATATATAGTTGGCCCTCCATATCCACAGGGTGAGGGTTGGCTCCAGGACCCCTAATCCTACCAAAATCCATGTATGCTCAAGTCTCTTATATAAAATGGCATAGTACAGTCACTTTCCATAGACAGGGTTCTGCATCTTCAGATTAAACCAGATATGGAAGGAAAATACATACAGTGGATCCTCCTGGATTCACCGGCTTGGTTGAATCCATGGATACAAAATCTGTGGCTATGGAGGGCTGGCTGTATGCTCTTATAAAGCTATCCAGATCTTAAGTCTCAAACTGAGCAGGCTTGAAGAGCTACTTTTAGAGAACTACAACCTCTCAGCTTTCAGAAGATACTTTCCACATCTCCAGTAAAAATATTTACGGAATAGCCATTTTCTTATTTTTGTGACCTTTTGGGAACACTGTGATAAAAGAACTGAACAATGGTGAATTACATGTAAGTCTGTTAGAACTAATACACTGCTCAAAAAAAGAGATCAACAGAAAATAAAGGGAGATAAAATTCAGTAGGCTAATATGATGATTGAATTTTCTAGCAGGGTTAATTCATTTATAATAATGAAGAGGATCTGTACTACTGGGGAAGAAACAAGCTTTCATTATATAGGAAAGTGTTTACATTATATATATCTATTGCTGTGATTTCAATATTTGAAAAAAACCAAGGCTTTCATGAGCTAATCATCTTCCTTATCTTCATATTCTGGCTAATTAGTAATTATAAATTGCCTATTTTAAAACAGGATCTAGGACACAATGAGAATTTTTGAAAAGTTAAATCAATTTGGGCTGAATGCCCAGAAAAATTAAAAATTTAGTTTAACACTCCTGGGATCTCTATGTGTATGTGTATGTGTCTATGATTAGGTTTATTAGACAAAACTAATTGAAAAGAAGGTATCTGGAAATTAAACCTCAAATAATATTAGAGATAAGGAAGCATATTTATAATCAAAGTTCACTGGACAAAAAAAAAGTCTACAAAGTAGCTTAATCCAAGGGTTTTTTTTTTTTAATTAAGGTGTCTGAATTTAAAATTAATACCTAGGGACAGAAAACCTACTCCTTAAACCTGATACTAAGAAATATGTTTATTAATGGAGTCAGGGGTAGAAAAAGTTTTAAGGGGGAGAAAATAAAGACACAAGCAAAGGGTATAGCAGATGGAGACAGACATTCAAAGCAGGAGAGAGAAAGAGTAGGAAAGATAAAGCATTTAGAACACTTTACAAGGAATATTCTTAGGCTACGGTCATCACAGTGGGTTGTCTCCTGCCCTTTGGGTAATTGACTACCAAGATTCTCAGCTGCTTAAGTGTATAAGCTTCTTAAAGGCCATTTTTTGTTTTATTCACAGTGCCTACTGTAGTGCCCTGCATGTCAGAGACATCCTATAATTTATCACCTAATTAGTTAAGATTTATTCTGGAAACTTCAGAGGCTCAGCTTTGAATGGATCAAACTAGAAGAACAAAGCCAATGAAAATGCATACCCTGCCACTGATTATCTGTGACCACAGAAGTATATTCATGTTAGATACTTGCCAAAAGATTATATATATATATATATATATATATATGTATATATATATATATATATATATATATATATATATATATATATGTATGTATATATGTATATAAAACACCTCATTCTCATTCTCACATCACTGCCTCATTCTCATGACTAAGGTCTTAAATCCAATCTCTTAAAATCCGGCCCTCCAAATCCTTAGGGGGACCTTTCCAGACCACCTGAGCAACAGGTGGTCCAGATAGAAAAGATAAAGAGAATTCTGTTACTAATGTAAAATAACTCAAGCTTTGACAACCAAAGTAATGAAGAAAAGTCTCTGCTGGGCGCGGTAGCTCAGGCTTGGAATCCCAGCACTTTGGGAAGCCGACGCAGGCAGATCACGAGGTCAAGAAATTGAGACCATCCTGGCCAACATAGTGAAACCCCATCTCTTCTAAAAAAATACACAAATTAGCTGGGCGCGGTGGTGCGCACCTGTAGTCCCAGCTACTTGCCAGTCTGAGGCAGGAGACTTGCTTGAACCCAGGAGGCGGAGGTTGCAGTGAGCCGAGATCGCACCACTGTACTCCAGCCTGGCGACAAAAAAGAAAGAAAAGTCTCCACAAGCCTCATCCATTGACATTGCCTCTCAGTGCTGTTTGCTCCCTGTGGCCACCAGTCAGGAGAAGCTCCAGAATGAAGAACTGATAAATTACAAGAGGGAGCAGGTTGTGAAATTGCCCAGCCCTCTTGTGGTTGTTGCTGTGACTTCTGCAACCTATTTTAATCTCTCCAAACCGATATTAATCTTCTAAGATTTTCAGGGCTAAAGAAGCATCTTGGTTTATTCTAGGAGGCATGGATATCCATTAGCAATGGTGAAGAGACCAATCTATTATTTTTTTAAAATCCCTTAATCTCTGCAAGCTTTAGTTCCTTGTCTGTAAAACCTGAATAACGGTCCCTAGGTCATTAGATTAATAGAGATGA
Organism: Saimiri boliviensis; assembly: GCF_048565385.1. Lineage (NCBI taxonomy): Eukaryota > Metazoa > Chordata > Mammalia > Primates > Cebidae > Saimiri > Saimiri boliviensis. The sequence continues at coordinate 39,652,318 of NC_133464.1, read as the reverse complement.
CAAATGTGCAACAATTTGTCTAGTTCTTGAAATAATCATTCTTAATTCAGGGTAGCTATATTGTCAAAATAAAAGTTCTGCCACTAAATGTTGCTTAATCCCTTCAAATTTTCTTCATTTGTACTTCTTCCATTTTAGACCAATGGCTCTTAACTTACGAAATCCTTTCCTTCCAAGGTCTCCTTCCTTCCAATTGTTCAGCATAGCCTTCCTGGCATGCTGTTTAAGGAAATACTGACACCTACTGCTTCAAGTTCAGGTTCTTCTTCCTCCCTTTCAAGGTTCTGTTTTCTTAGCTCTTGTCACCCTCAATTTCCTTAGCTACACATTTTGCCGATTTTTCCCAGTCACTGAAACATGCTTCCATTACTCAGAACAACCTAGCTCCTGTTACCTACATTCCCCTGAATATGCCATTCTTAATCTTACTACTGTATTTTTTCCTGTTTTTACGCTCCCTCCTAGAAGGCCCTTTAAAGAAAAGGTCTTACTCAATGTTCAAAGCCAGTGAAATTACACATCCCCCAAATGACTCTCTTTTATCTTCTCAGGGTTATTTCCACTTCACTTTTCCCTGCCTTCTATATACTTTATTTTGTTGGTACTGTATAATCTAGAAGCTTATTTTATAACTTCAAGAAAATTATAAATGTTAGGAAGGCAAAAATTATATGATTCATTTATTTTGCTGGCTTAGGCACTAAAGTGTTCATTAAAGATTTGGTCGTCTGAAAATAGCAAGCCTAAAATGAAAGCTTGCATTGATTGAGGATTTACTTTGTGTCGGTCACATGCCCTTTATACTTTATCATTGTCCAAAAAAACTGTTGTGATAGTTATGAATTCTTGCCATTTGTAAATGAGGAATCTGTGATTCAGCAACATTAAGTCACATGCCCAGGGCTATTGCGTCAGCCAGCCAGTCAACAACTATTTGCAGAGGGTTTGCATTTTTCTCTCTTGATTTCCTCAAGTGCACAACAGTGATTAGACACATTGATCTTTCTTCTTTCCTTCAAAGGCCCCAGTTCATTCCCATCTCAAAGCCCTTGCGCTTTCAGTTCCTTCTCCTTAAAATGATCTTTCCCCCAATCTTCATATCATCGCCTCATTCTCGTGACTGAAGGATTAAATCCAGTCTCTTGAAATTAATCCCTCAAATCCTCAGGGAGACCTTTCTAGACCACCTGAGCAACTCCCTAATCACTCCTCACCGTATCATCCTATTTAGTCTGCTTCATAACAAGAGTGGCGGTCTGAAATTATCTAAGATTATTTACTAATTATGAATAAATGTAAACCCCTGCCATCGTGAAATTTTGCATATTACATTTAGACTGTTCCAACGCAAAAGTGCATTCTCTGTCATTAAGGTATACTTCTTAAAATGATGAACCTGAGTCACAGAAGTAGTTAATAATATCTATTTCTTCATTTAAAAAAAAAAAAACCCTGTTACTCTTTATTTGTTCCATTCACCTTGAACCACTGTATTAGTTTGTTCTCATGCTGCTAATAAAGACACACCTGAGACTGGGTAATTCATAAAGGAAAGATGTTTAAAGGACTCACAGTTCCACATGGCTGGGGAGGCCTTACAATCATGGCAGAAGACGAAGGAAGAGCAAAGGCACATCTTAAGATGGCAGCAGGCAAGAGAGTATGTGTAGGGAAACTCCCCTTTATAAAACCATCAGATCTCATGAGACTTATTCACTACCATGAGAATAGCACAGGGAAAACCCACCCCCATGATTCAGTTACCTCCCAACAGGTCCCTCTCTCGACATATGGGGATTATTACAATTCCAGGTGGGATTTGGCTGGGGACACAGAGCCAAACCACATCACATATGAAATAGGTAAAGAATGATATAGTATTAGCAGTTTTATATGGGTCAACCAGAGTCTAGCTTTAGATACCGGTAATCTCTAGACATCAGTTACAATTTCCTAGACCCCAGATTGCTTTCCCTTGAGTTATCAGACTTGAGGGAAAAAAAAATCCTCTATAATAATTTACTTTTCTGAACAGATGGGAGACACTTTCTACATCATTCCAAATAAAATTAATGTGCTAAAGAAAATTCTGGTTTACCTTTGCTATACTTTAGAGAAATGCATGTTGTGAAATAGTTAAACATCAGCTTGATAGTGTAGATAAAAAAAGGGAAAACACTTGGAAATAGGCATGGTTAATGGCTCCTTTTTAAAAGCAAAATCTAACTATAGGCACATACACACTGAGACACAGTGCATCCATCAACCTTAGAAAAAGGTTTCTGGTTTGAGTATTGACATGCAGGATACTGGCAGAGCTCAAGATAATGAATGGAGCAGCTTTATTCCTAGAGTGCTGTTTTTAACTGAAACTTCATTGATGTATGCGAGGTTTTCTGAGAGAAAATAACAGATCAAAAATGACTGGATTTCTATAAATTGCAGGGGATTTTCTTTCCTACACAAATTATGTGAAATATTCCTATAGGTTACTAGATTTTACAAATTCTAACCTCAGACAACTTCAGATTATTCACATAGATGATCCGATGTGTGGGTTATTTGTCACATTGTTTTTAATTCTTGCTTAGCATCTACATAACAACTGACCCACTTCTGAACTAACCCTCTTTTCCTGGATAGCCACCAACATTACTTCAAGGAATAGTAGCTTAAGTAACTCCAGGTTGAAAATTAAAATCTTTTTAAGTTAAGATTATTCCACACACTTTAAAATATTTTGAAAATTTATATTATGTTAGGTCATTTATGACTCTACAGTCCTTCACTAAGGTGTCTTTTACTATTTTTATTTGGAATGTTTAGATCCAATGTTCTCAATGTTTATTTACTCCCTTCAAAGAAGTATGAATAGACTTGAGATCCACTTAGGAGAGGTATCATTGTGTAAGCTGAAAACCTTCAGGTTTAAATTGCAGTCACGGTGTGCTGAAATAGAACAGTAAATTTCCTCAATCATCAGTTTCATAAAAATAAGAACTAATATCTTTAATAAAAGCAGCTGAACATTAGTTGTATTGCCAACAACTAGGATTAAAAAGTAAAATAAAATCTAAAGAAATAAAAAAATAAATGTATAACACTAATTAAACCACAGTTTATTGAATGTTGGGTTTGTCTTCATAAAACATGGGAATGATTCTTTCCAGCTCACAAAATATTTTGAGGTTTAGGTACTCGTTGAGTTTGTCCTCCATCGAGATTTTCTTATATTTGAATTTAAAAAGCCTGGAACTGGTCATTTGTTTTTGCCTAGCTTGACATTAGTATAAAAATCCTCCTGAGGAGGATTCTTTGTAGATTGAATGCTTTGAAAACCCCCTTGGAAACAGGGCCCCGGAACCTGGCAGAAAGAGAAATGTATGGAGCTGCTTTCAGGAAACAAGAAGAGAAATGCATTTGTAAAGAAGCTTGCTGTTTATAAGGAAAAGTAGGTGGCACGGGTAGAAAGACCTGGAAGAAATACACAAGTTTTGTGAAGCCATGTGCTGCAATATGTGTTACATGTTATGATGGGTTGTATTTTATCCCTCCCAAAATTCATATGCTGAAGTCCTAATTCCAGCATATAAGAATATGACATTATTTGGAGATAGGGCCTTTATAGGAATAATCAAGTTAAAGCGAGGTCATTGTGGGGGGTGGGGTTCCTAATCCAATATAACTAATGACCTTATATAAAGAGAATTTGGGACATGAATACACGTGAGGCCAATATGTACATCACAAAACAGATCCTTCCCTCATAGCCCTTGGAAGGAATCAACCCTACCAACACCGTAAGTTTAGACTCCTATCCTCCAGAACTGTGAGACGATACATTTCTGTTCTGTTCTCTAAGACACCCAGTTTATGGCACTTTGTTACGCCTACCCTTATGAATAATACACATGGCATGGGGATGTTAAACGCAGCCCCGGCTGCACAATATCTTTAGTAAAATCTTTAGCTGCCACCTTGATCTTAGACTTTGCAGGCTCCAGAATTATGAGAAATAAATTTCTGTTGCTTATAAGTTACCCAGACTACATTGCACATTCGTTCTTTCAGTGCAGCAGAATCATTTATTGGGAATGTAAAAAGCCTCTGAATTCCAGATATTGTGAGTATGTGATAAAAAGAAAGAATACAAACTGATAGCCAACAACTGAGTTATTCTAGTTTCTCCTTACTTCATATTGTACCATGAAAAAAATTCTACAATGGAAAGAAAATTCTGCAGCTTTTTCCCATCTCTATTCTTCCTTTCCGCCTCCTCATTCCTTTTTTAAGTCTCTATCTTTTTATGAAGTAAGGTATTGTAGAGAGAGTCTGGGTCTTAAAATCAGGCAGGTGAGTATTTAAATTCCAGCTCTGTTACTTAAATTCTCTGAGGCACAGTTTTATGATGCATAAAACAGAGACAAAACTTTCTTTAAAAATCATTGTCATTAAATAAAAGGAATAGCAAAAGGCTAAAAACATTACGAGGAAGCAACCAGCCTAATCTAAAATATAGAATATGCTTCATGGTAAGTGGCCAGGTTTCCTTAACAAAAATAAATGGCACAAAAAGGGCAGAAGGGCACTTAAGGATTGAAAAAAGACAAACATATCAGCCAGATGCTGGGTGCTATGGTCTGAATGCATTTTCCCAAAATCCATATGTTGAAATCCCAACCCCAGGCTGATGGTATTAGGAAGTGTTAAGGAGGCAGGTAGAAGTGATTAGATTATCCTCTAAAAAATGGGATTAGTGTTCTTATAAAAGAGGCCCAGAGAACTGCCTTGCCCATTCTGCCATGTGAAGACACAGCTAGAAGGCACAGTCTCTATGAGGAAGTTTACCTTCCTCAGACACCGAATATGCTGGCACCTTGATCTTGGACTTTGCAGGCTCCATAACCAGAGAAACAAATTTATGTTGTTTGTAAATGACCCAGACTAAGGTACTTTGTTATTGCATCCTGAGGACTAAGATATTGTGTATATAACTTGTTTGGATCCTGATTTAAGCAAACTGTATTAGGCCACTCTTGCATTGCTATAAGTAAGTACCTGAGACTGGGTAATTTATAAAGAAAATAGATTTCGTTGGCTCATCATCCTGCAGACTTTACAGGAAGCACAGTGCTGGCATCTGCTCGACTTCTAGGGAGGCCTTAGGAAATTTTCACTCATGGCAGAAGGCAAAGGAGGAGCAGGCACATCACATGGAAAAAGCAGGCGCAAGAGAGAAAGAGAAAGAGATGGATGGGAGGTGCCACATTTTGAACAATCAGATCACATGAGAATTCACTATCATGAGGGCAGGACCAAGGGCATGGTGTTAAACCACATATGAAAAATCTGCCCCCATGATCCATCATGCCCCCATCATCTCCCACCAGGCCCCACCTCCAACATTGGGAATTACATTTCAACATGAGATTTGGGTGGGGACAAATATCCAAACTATATCACAAACTATAAAAGGATTTTTAAAAAATTAATTGGGAGCCGGGCGCGGTGGCTCAAGCCTGTAATCCCAGCACTTTGGGAGGCCGAGGCGGGTGGATCACGAGGTCGAGAGATCGAGACCATCCTGGTCAACATGGTGAAACCCCGTCTCTACTAAAAAAAACACAAAAAATTAGCTGGGCATCGTGGCACATGCCTGTAATCCCAGCTACTCAGGAGGCTGAGGCAGGAGAATTGCCTGAACCCAGGAGACAGAGTTTGCAGTGAGCCGAGATCGCGCCATTGCACTCCAGCCTGGTTAACAAGAGCGAAACTCCGTCTCAAAAAAAAAAAAAAAAAAATTAATTGGGGAGATTTGAAAATAAATAAATGGTATGTAATATTAGTAACCTGCTTCTTTGATTTTTCATGTGCAATAATGGCATTGTGGCTAATTTTTTTCTAAACACCCTTATATGTTACAAACATATTAAATATTTATATGAAATGTCTGATTTGCTTAATATACTATATGCAAAAAGTGAAAGTAAAGTTGAATCAGAAATGGGATAATCATTATTGAAGTTAGGTGATGAATATCCAGAAGTTTTATTATTCTCTTTATCTTTGCATGTATTTCAAATTTTCCATAACAAATTTTTTAAAATATTTTACACATATATAGTAGAAATGTATTAAATGTAACTTTTCTTCCCTTTTGATAAATTTGTATATATTTTGGGACCAGTAAATAGCCTTTCATTTCTATTAAAGAGAAAAATTCCCCCCCCCAAAAAAAAACGTTTTCGCTTAACATGTATTACTATGACCCACTGAGTAACCAGCAAACCCATCAAATGTTTTAACAAAAAAGTTTCTCAAAACAAACTTATATGGGAAAATGCAGCCTGAAAATAAGAAAGGTTGTCACCTACATATTAGAAATTTCAAACATTTTCTGTTCTTGATAAGGTAAAAGGGAAGGTCTGAAGCATGTGCACATGGAAGTCTCCTAGTTTCTTCTCTTATGGGAGAGAAATGTACCCAGGAAGGAAATAGAAGGGACTCTAAGCCCTGTGAGCTCCCCACCACTCAGGGGAAGAAAGGATTGTAGTGAGCCACATAGAAACAACAACAAAGACAAAACACTTTCCAACCTAGGACTTGGCAAAAAATACACTGCGTTAGGAAGGAATGAAAAGTTCCTGTGGCTGGTACATGGAGTGCATGGCATTTGAAATTGACAGTAAGTACATTTTACAACTTTAAAAGTTACACATATTTATTATAGAAAACTTAGAGAGATCTACCCGGTTACAAAGAAGAAAGTAAAAGTCACCTGTAATTTTATACCCTAGAAACAACCATGAGTAATGTTTTATGGATATTAATTTTAGGCCTTTTGTTTATATAGAGAGAGCTAAAACACATTGAACTGTTGTCAATGAAATTCAGATTATACTACAGAAAGCATTTATATATTTCAGTTAGCAAGTAATTTTAGTGGCATAATATTCTATTGCTACAAATCATGTAGAACAGAGAGTAGAGAATGATGGGAACTTGAACACATGTATGATCACTTCCTAAATCACCAACCCCTTCCCCAATTCTAAAACCAATAATGTTAATTACATAAAATGGGAGGACTGCATCAACATTGGGAACCAGAAAAGAGCATCATGAAAATGCCAGAAGCACCAAAGAACTTCTGCTAGGTAGATAAAGGAAGACGGACTAAAGATGACTCATCACAGAAAGTTCAAGATAGAGCTCCAAGGCCTCTCAAACACTCAGGGGCTAAGAGGGCAAAGAAAATTTCCAGAGGAAAATCCGATGAATAAACAAAACTCCAGGAAAAATGACAAGGTAGTGGAGGCAGTGGGATAACAAACAGATATGATGCGGCAATACTGAATGGAATATCTCCAGAGGACACTTCTCAATATCACCATTGTTCTTGGTAAGTGAATACTTCCCTTTTTCTCCTGCTTTTCTCAAGTAATTGATCAGGAATTAGCTTTGAGATTTCTGTTTAAAGGCAGGTGTCCATCTATATCCAAAGAAATCAGAAAACCCAACAACAATTCTCCCTGTTTCCAGAGATAATTTCATGCTTGGTCACAATGCTTACTATTTAAGAGAAGAAATAAATGGAAAAGAGCTATAGATAATAGGGCCTGTAAAAGAAATCTTTAACTGAAGTGGAGTCAACAAGGTCAGAAGCAGAAAATATTTTTATGATATTTAATGCAGGAAAGGTATTTCAGATGTAAGCTGGAAAAAACATTGTTTCTACAAAAATAAAGATGCAAATTGAGACAATAAGTCAAAGGACAGAGATGACAGAGAACCAACTAATTGGTGAGCCGAAGTGCAGAGGAAGGCATGTGAGATCAGGAATGATTTGAAATGAAACAGGTGATAATGGAATGTCAATACTTAATTCATTAAAATTTCTAGTGTTTAATAAGCTCCAGAGAACAAAATGAACTGTGTGAAAGTCAAATTCAGAGTTTGGCCTTGAAAAAACCTCCCAGAATACAGTGGAAAAGAAAAACCAGTGGCAACTATTAGAGAGAAGATTGAGAACAATCAAAACCCTACATGCAGGCAATTTGTATTTCTGACGACTGGTACAAATGAAAAAATGTCCACATCCAAAGAAATAACAGACAAAAACACATCTAAACTCAAGAACATTTTGAATCAAGAATAAAAATTATTTGTCGTGCACTAGAAAAACTGTCATTAGAAGGAACTAATAATTCTAAATAGCCTGGTAGAATTCTTGAACTTCACAGTGACCATAAGCACCTGTGCAATGGTCTGTGCATGCAGAGGATAACTCAGTTTTGAGAAGTTGTGATCCAGGATTTAGACATTTACCAAAGTTAATTCACATGTAACAGCAAGACTGTCTCAGGTATCAATGACTCGGAAGGTATTCTACCTGAGATCTCATCCCGTGAGAAATAACTACAACATTTCTGCAGCCAACTAAGAAATGATTTAAAATAAAAACCCCAGTAAGAAAATCAATATGGAAGGAGCACCACTAAGCAATGAATCTTCAGAAATCCTCTTATCATGTCCTCCTCCGTGCTCAGTCTCACGACCTCACCACTTTCCAGTTTTCCTCTCACTCTCTTTTGCTGCCTCTTCCTCCACCTGAACTTTCAATGTTGGAATTCCTTGGGATTCTCGGTCCTCATATGTTTACCTGTTGTCCTATATAGTGGCACCCATTCTGATAGCTTGAAAGACCATGTATATACTTATGACTGTCAGTTTGTAGCTCCAGGAAACTCTAGACTCATCAGTCCAGCTGCTATTTGACATCTCAGCTATCTCATACGCACCTCAAACTTAACATGTCCCAATAAAATTTTCTTCAATGTTGTTCCACTTCATGTAGTCTTCCCTAACGCAGCAAAAAGCACCACAAAGTTCCTAAACCAGAAGCCTAGGAGACATCCTTTAGTCCTCTCTCTCCTCCCTTCAAGCTCCATATTCGATCTACCAACCAAACTTTTCCATTCTAGATGCAAAATATATATTTTGAAACTTTCTCGTCTTCTCCCTCCCCAGGGCCATTATTCTAATCCAATCCACCATCGTCCGTCTCTCTGGCTACCCCAATGACTTCCTGGCTGATCTCCCTACCTCTACCCTAAAGAGCTTTTAACCTATTCTCTATGCAGCTGTCAAAAAATATGTTTTAAAACTCAAATTGGATAATTTCATTTCCCTGCTTCGTATTCTTCAATGACTTTCATTGCATTATATATAACATTCAAACCCATAAGAAAAGCCTATGTGTCCTGTAAAATCTGTCGCTATTTCTACTTCACCACAGCTGATGCCTCTCTATGTGTAACTGCTCACCAGGCTCCAGCTTCTGCAACTCTGAACATTTCCAGAGCATGCCAGGTTCTGTTCCCACTTTAGGACACATAGATGGAACATGTAGTTTTCGTACACATTATTCTCTGCCACCCAAGCTCTGCATGGCTGCCTTCTTCTCATTTACCACAGTCACCTCCTCCACTGCCATTTCCTCTCCCAATAACCTGCTCTTTCCTTCAGTGGCCTTACCGCTGAATTGTTTTGATTATTCAGTAATTATTTTGATTATTCATCTTTTCTTTGTTTTCTGCCTGTCTCTACCGTAAAAATAAAAGCTTCCTGAGGACAGAGTCTATGCCTTTTTTCAGCATTCTGTCCCCAGGAATTTAACACACTGGAGAGGCCAATGGATATATGTTAAAATACATTGAATGGATGAGTGAATGGATGGATGTTGAAAACGTTGTTGCAAACAGAATACTTAGATTTACAGTAAAACAGCTTATGATTCAATAATCCCACTACTGGGTATATATCCAAAGGAAATTAGAACAGTAGGCCAAAGAGATATCTGTACTCTCATGTTCATTATAGCATTATTCACAATAGCCAAGATATGAAATCAACTTAAACCCATCAATGAATAAATGGACAAAGACAACATAGTGTTTATGTGTATGTGTATGTGTATATATATGTGCGTGTGTGTGTGTGTATAACATACATATATACACACACATACAATGGAAGATTATATACCCTTAAAAAAGAATAAAATCCTGCTATTTTGACAACATGGATAAATCTGGAGTATGTTACATTAAGTGAAATAAGTCATGCACAGAAAGACAAATACTACCTGATCTCATTCATTAGTGAAATCTTTCAAAGCTGAACTGATGGAAGCATAGAATAGAATAGTAGTTACCTGGGGCTGGATGGAGAAGGAGATTAGGGTGATAATAGTCAAAGGATACAAAATTTCAATTAGGAGGAATACGCTGAGGAGATCTCTTGTACACCATGTGACTACAGTTAATAACAATGTTTTGCATCCTTGGAAATTGCTGAGAGTAAATTTTAAATGTTCCCACCACAAAAAAAAGATAAGTATGTAAGGTAATGCATATGTTAACTAGCTCATTTTAGCTTTCCACAATGTATACATTTATATCATCTTATATAGGATAAAGAATAAAGTTAAAATGTTTGATGAAAATAACTTACCAAAGCTGACTCAAAGTGCTATCCAATCTAACTACTACGGAATGTAAGAAAGTAGAATCACCAAAGAATTACCTCTGAAAATAACATGGGATCCACATTTTTAAACAGACAAAATTTACTGATTAGCCTTTTGAAAGACAAATCATTTCTACAGATGCTTTAAAAGATATTTTCAAAGACATTAAAAACATGAAAAAATATAACAATTCATTTTACAGTGTTAACGTTAGCAAAGAAAATTTCAAGGAAAGAAAACTGTAGAGCAAATTTATTTAGGACTGAAATACGAAGCATCCTGAATCAAACAAACAAAATGAATCCGTAACAGTGTTTTAAAAGGTTAGCACACACCATGACCAAATAAAGATCATTTTAAGAATGTAAAGATAGTTTCCTCTTAGGATGTCTAGCAATTGAATTCATCACATTAATATGATAGTGAATAAAAATTATATAATCATCTCAGTAAATACGCAAAAGGTATTTATAAGATTCTACAAAAATTCAAAATAATAAATTCTGAGTAAAATAATAGGACAATAATTTCTTTTCCGTTATTTTAAGTTCAGGGTTACAAGTGCAGGTTTGTTAGATTGGTAAACTTGCATCATGGGGGTTTGTTGTACAGATTATTTCATCATCCGAGTATTAAGCCTAGTACTCATTAGTTATATTTCCTGATCCTCTCCCTCCTCCCACCCTCCACTCTCCAAAAGACCCCAGTGTGTACTGTTCTTCTGTATGTAGGACAACATTTTCTTACCATGTCTTAAAACCTATCACAAAACAACATTTGGGATCTTGTTGAATGATAGGGAATAGACTCATCCCTATAAGAATCTGAATACAGGCCACGACTGTAATCCCAGCACTTTGGGAGGCTGAGGAGGGCAGATCACTTGAGGTCAGGAGTTCCAGACCAGCCTGGCCAACACGGCAAAACCCAGTCTCTACTAAAAATACCGAAATTAGCTGGGCATGGTGGCTGTACCTGTAGTCCCAGCTTCTAGGGAGACTGAGGCACAAGAATTGCTTGAACCCAGGAGATGGAGGTTGCAGTGAGCTGAGATTATATTACTGCACCCCAGCCTGGGCAACAGAACATGACTCTGTATCCAAAAAAAAGAGAATCTGAATACAAGGATGCCTGTCAACATCATTCTGAAAGTACAATCAGTGAAATCATTAAACCGGTAAAAATATGAATATTATAGATGGGGTAGCAAGCCTATTATTATGATTATCTACCTAGATACCAGCAAAGGGAACAAATGAAATTTGACTACACCTATTAGAGAAGTTCAAAACTATGACTTGTTACAGAAAATTAACATAACACAATTCAATTCCTTTCCTAGGTAATAATAACTGTCGAAAATCTGGATATGGAAAATTATCTCATTCATAATACAACCAGAAATATAAAATGCCTGGGAGAAAATATTAATGATACAAGGCATCTTTATAAAGAAAACTGCAAAACTTTACAGAGAAACATAAAAGAAGATGTGAATAAATTGAGACATCGTGTCTTTAGATATAAAGCCTTAATAGAGATTTTAGTTATCTCAAAATTAATGTATGAATGTAACAAAATCATATACAATTTAGCACAATAGTTAGATGTTCAGTCTTAGGAGATGAGACATTGGGCAAGTTACTTAACTTCTCTGAGCTGTTTTTTCAGCTCAGAAATGGTCATGAAAGAGTATCTGTCTGGTAGAATTGCTGCAGAGGTTTAATAAAATAGTACATACAAAACCTTTAGCACTGTGTCTGCCCTCTAGTTAGGCTTAATAATGTTTGCTGTTTTTAATTACTATTATTTCAACTAAGTCAGGGCTTGAAACATTTTCTGCAAAGATATAGATAGTAAAATATTTTTATCTTTGCAGGTCATATAATCTCTTTCACATATTCTTTTTTCCTGTTTGTTTACAACCCTTTAAAAATATATAAACTATTCTTAACTTGGGTCTGCATAAAAAACAGGCTGCGCGTCAGATTTGGCCTGTGGGCTATGGTTTGCTGACCTATGCTCCAAGCAATTAAAGGAAATGTAATATGACTAATACTCAGAGAAATGTAAAATAAATACAAATTACCAGACGGGAACGGGTTTTTTTTAAAAATATGGTGTTTATAAAGATATGTGCAAATGGGCACTCATGTGCTATTGGTGAGTTTATGACTGGTAGCCAGTTCTTATGGAGATATTCTTATAGGTTTGAATAAGGATGTTTATCACGAGTTTATTTGTAATGTTGAAAAATCAATAACACTTAAATGTCTAACCATAGAGGACTGTTTAATTAAATTATAGTTCCTTTATACAATAGAATAATATTCAAGTATTAAAAATAATGACAGATTTTGTATAACCTTTTAAAATTGGAAAACAGAAGATTAAAATAGTTTTATCAATAACTCATACAAGAGAGCTGATGGATGAGTTAGATTAAGTAACTCCATATTCAGAAAACACAGCTGAGAATGACTGGATGTCTCTCAATAAGCCTGGGCACTGCCTTCTGTGGATACAACAGAAGGAAAAACCCAACCTCAAGTGCAACCGTGACAGTCTACCAGGAGCAAACTCCTTCATTTTTAGGAATGTCTCTTTTCAAAATCTTTTTTAAATGTTGTGGTCCAATGCAACTGATTTTTCAGATTCCCTTGTTATTCTTAAAGACTTTCCAGTCCATTCAAGGCTATTGAAAAATGTGTGGCATTCATGGAATAGTATTACCGTTTTCTGGGAAGGACCATCAGTTTTTCTATTTTTTTTTTAATATACAGTGTACACTCTGAAATCTGGATAAGGTTTTTTTTTCAAGGCTAGAAAAACTGAAGCATACAAAATTCATCATCATCAATTTCAGTAGCCACCTATTTTTGTAACTTCACTGACTTTGTGGCATGACCTCTTGAGACTACATAGGTTTTCTACTCCTGTAATGTTCCAAAATCTTTATCCCATAATCTGTACCCAGCTGCTCAGAGGCCCACACTTTACAATGTAGCCCACATATCTAAGTGTCTAGCAAATTCATGCCATTGAAGATAAGTAACGTGTTATTTCTCCGAGGTAACCAATAAATGCTTAACTGTCAGCCTCCAGGGACAATGACTTACCTGCAGCAGTGTCTTTGTCCAATGATTAAGTTTTTAGGCAACTTGGCAAGGTGGCTAAGATAACTAAAAAGCCTTTAATGTGAGGCGCCTATGTGAAAAGCTTCATTCTGAAGAAATCTACACTCGGGTATTGTTAGTGTATTTCCTTCGTTAAGGTCCTAACATTTGCTGGTTTTGGTTTTAGTTTTTTTGTTTATCCTTTCTGAGAGTTCCTGACATCCTTCCCCACCTCCCCACTGCCCAGTGTAACCAAGCAGAAAACAGAGACACTTGGGCACCTAGGGAGTTGTTTTGTACTGTTTTGTTTGTATCTACCTGTTTAAAGTAGTGAATGCAGTGGAGGTTTAGATGAGCACTACTTATGAGTCAAAACAATAAAATTTGATGCTAACGCAAGCATCAAGGTGGAGAAATCCAGATGGGATGGTGGTAGCTTTACCAAAAAAAAGAAAAAAAATAATAATGAGAAATGAGCAAACATAAGTGGTCAAGCTACAAGACCTTGGGTATAATTCAATGATGAGCAATTCTATGCGTGACCTTCAGAGGAAACTTACCTATTTCATGATTTGTTGACAGGCTGGTGTTTGACATTTTGACTAAAGGACCTGGTTACATTGTGAAAAGAGGAAGATACCCTTTAGGTAAGGAATATAAACAAATGTCTTCAACCCAGACATTTTTGAAAGAGCTCAAGAGACTCCCACTAAAGTGCATGAGTATTTTTGAAAAAGAAGATATTTTAGAACCTATGATCTTGCTGTTAAATTATGTTTTTCAGACTTACATAGAAAAATACAGTGGATACAATTTGATCATTTAATCCAAGAGTTCAAAAAGCACAGCTACTGTAAAGGAAGAGACCAGAGAAATAAAAATGCAAGAAGAGTATGAATGAAATATTTAAACAGCAATCTATTTTTTTCAAATATATAGACCCCTTGAAATTTCTAATTTCTAATCAAGAATAAAGAAAACATAAAGGAAGATTAATGTTTCTACTTATCTTTACCATAAGGGACATTCGGAATGCTCCCCCTTTTAAGGTACTGTTTAAGAAAAAAATAGAATATTTGACAGAGATTGAAATCTCTAAGGAAAGAGTTATAAAACATCTTGAGAAAATTCAGGCTCACTAGAACAGAAGGAGTGGATGACATTTAGCAATTAACTCTAAGAAAATAAAAAAATGTGCAATAGCAAAAATGCTGATAGGTTTTGTATAAAACAGAGTAATCTATTTTGGCCTTGAACAGCTGTTAACAGTTCCTTCAAAGTCACTAACTAGTATTCAGCTGAAAATTCCTTTCTATCATCTATGTGCCTCCTACAGAAGAAAAAAAAAAAAAAGGCAGGGGTTGGGTGAAGGTGAGTTTCCTGTTTTACAGAGACTTGTTAAAGGAGGAAAAATATTTTGTTTTTAGCATGCCAAGTTTGGATAGTCACAGCTTTGGTGCTGTCTTCTCCAATGGTAAATTCACTTGCTGGATAACTCTATTCAGTACGTAATCCTGGTTTTTGAATCACTGGGTCCTGCAAGATGAACATCCTGGACATTTATGAATGAGATGCTCTAATGGGCATCTTAAATTCTCTTGCTAAATATTTTATCTTGTATAAAAGGAAATTCATTAAAAGTATGTTAGGTATTCTTTTATTAGAATAATGTTGGATGGTTGATATCAAGGAAGGGCTATACTTTAAATGATTTAAATTTTTGTATTGCTCTTTACAAGCCAAAAGTTATCATCAACAAGCTGAGCATTCCATTTAATCACAAGCAAATATAGTACAGCAACTACAAATAATCTCAAAGAGATGTCAAGCTGAAGACAGAGGCCCACAAAAAGTTCATGGTTGTGAAAAGTTAACATACTCTAAAGAAGGCATTAAAGTTAGTTTGGCAAAAAAAAAAAAAAAAATTCTATTGCAGAAATAAAAGCATATTTTCAGCATGTGACTGTGAATATTGCTGGCAGGGTTGATTATATATTTTAATAATCAAATGTGTGCTTTTTGCTTGTAAATAATGAATTAAAGCATATATTTACATGCATAGTCAAGGTAAATTAACCCTATTTTCTTCTATGGTTACCACTGCATGGAGCTATAGGCCAGGCATGGTGGCTCATGCTTCTAATCTCAGCACTTTGAGAGGCCGAGGTGGATGGATCATCTGAGGTCAGGAGTTTGAGACCAGCTTGACCAACATGGCAAAACCCCGGCTCTACTAAAAATACAAAAATTAGCTGGGGTTGGTGGGGTATGCCCGTAGTCCCAGCTACTTGGGAGGCTGAGGTCGGAGATTTGCTTGAACCCAGAGGCTGAGGTTGCAGTGAGCTGAGAGTATGCCACTGTACTCCAGCCTGGACAACTGAGTGAGACTCCATCTCAAAAAAAAAAAAAATTAAAAAGAGTAAATCATGGGCTTTTGTAAGGCATAAATAAAGCTTAAAAACTCTGTTTTAACAAATGGTCTATATCTGATCATTCCAGTCTCCGTGCTATTTCCATATATTCAAAATATCCACTCTATTCTCTACCTGGCAACCTTTCTAAACGATCTCAAGTTCACCCTCCAATCCACAATGATCTCTCCTGTCTATGAACCCAGGTCACTTAACTTCATAGCACTCATTTGGCAATTAGTCATTTGGCAAAAATATCACCTGTGATATTTAATTGGTATTTAATATCTATATCTATCAATCCACTTGTCTATATCTCCCTCCTTTTCTCTTCCCCTCTCGGCGTCTCATCTTTGTTCTCTCTCTCCCTGTCTCTGTCTTCTTTACCTTTAAAACTATGTTTTAAGCTTTATGAGAGCAAGCGTCAGGTAAAGTAAGATGTGTGGCCTAGTATTTCATGACATGTAACACTGTGTCTTGCATAGAGTAAGTGTTTAATAAAAGTTTCTTGATTTAGGACATGAGTTTTTAAAACTTACCTTGTAATGGAGGCCTGGCAGGTGTCTGCTAAGACTTAATTAAACTGATGAGCTAAGATTTGAAGGATGAGAAAGTGGTAGGTAGCTAGACAGTGGGGTTTAGCAAGGCTTGGCAATATTTCAGAGGTGTCGTGCCAAATCCTCATTCATCTACTGCCTCTCAAGGTGGGATACATGGCAACTACTTTGGAGAGAGGGGAGCATGGCAGATTCTCACAAATAATTCACCTACTTGCCCTATCAGAGCCCAATGTAGTATGAAAAGGTTTTGAGAAGCTTCTCAGCAGAGGAATGCCAAGGACATGAAGGACAAAAGCTTTGCAGGCCTTCAACTCATAGAACGACCAGGGAAGAGGAAAAATGTGGAGATTTCCTCCTATACTCCCATCTTCCTTTTACCATCCAAGCACGCTAAAGCCAGATTCTTAATTACCAGTTAAGAAACACAGTTTTACTTGACAATGAGATGAGAGAACGATAAGACACTTGAGAGAAGAAAGTGTTTGAGAGAAATTTGGTAGCCAATAAACTTACTTCTTCCTTCACATTTTATCTGTGACATTGAAACCATACCAATAATATCTTTTTTTCATCTCACCACTACACAGTCTATGCATATAACAAACATACAACACCTGTATCTCATCAATTTATGCAAATAAAAGAATTCTAGATGTAAAAAGCAAAAGACATTTACAAAAGTTTAGAGAAAGTTTTGCCCCCCAGATAGCAAATAGAATAAAGAGAAACAGGATTGGCAGTGGAAAGATAAAATCTTCCTATAAACCTTTCATTCTTCTTGATTCAGCTCTGGAATATATTTATGTTTTGCATGGTGCTCAAAATTGTAGAAACGGAAAACTTGACTGAAAGATTTACTAATAATTTAGTCACCAAAGGCACTTCATCGAGTTAAAGAAAAACCACTAAAATACCAGAAATTCCTCCATGTCAACCTTCTAGAATACTAAGTAGGTTCTGGTGGAAGATCTTGAATCAAATGCTTGTAAGTTTCAATGTAAGCTCAAAATCATTGCAAACTACTCTCATTTTCTGAGAAGGAAAAGAATCAAAAATATAATTTGGGAACAATGACAATTGGATGTAGGGATATGTAGAATTATACAGTATATAAAAATTATATAATCTTTGCTAATGACTTCTTTGAAAAGAAAAAATGGACTTACCAATATATTTAACATAGAATTTCAAAGGATCCAAAGACCCATATGTGTGAACCCCATAAAAGTCCATAAACCTCAGATTAAAAAATCCCTGTTGCAGATGGAAATACCAGCTGCATGGAGGCTCACGAGAAGACCACTGAAATTCTACAGACACATGGTACCTTTCCTAGTCAAAGACACAGCTACGATGACATAGTCATTGGAAATGCTTTGAATGCTTTGACAGAGTCATTGGGAATTTACTTTGAGTCAACATAAGTGTAGCAGGCAAACTAATGCCCCACCCCTCCTACAAAGTTGTCCACATCCTAACTCCTGGAACTTGTTCATATGCTCTTACATGGCAAGTTAAGGAGAGAATTCAAATTAGCAGTCAGGTTACTTTGAAATAAGAGATTATCCTGGATTATTTGAGTAGATCAAATGTAATCACAAAGGTCCTTATAAGTGAAAGATGTAGGCAAGAGAGTCAGTGGCAGAGAGATACAATGTAAAAAAGAATGGACTAGCCATTGCTGGATTTGAAGACAGAAAACAATCACAAGCCAAGGAATGCAGGTGGCCTCCAGAATCTGGGAGAGGTAAGGAAATGAAATGCCACATCGAGCCTCCAGAGAGAACACTGCCCTGTCAACATCTTCACTGTATTACATTCTCACACTGCAATGAAGAAATACCTGAGACTGGGTAATGTATAAAGGAAAGAGGTTCAATTGACTCACCATTCTACAGGGCTGTGTAGGCCTTAGAAAACTTGCAATCACAGCAGAAGAGGAAGCAAACACATTCTTCTTCACATGGCAGCAGGAAAGAGGAGAGTGAGTGAAAGGAGGGAAATCCCCTTATAAAACTATCAGATCCCGTGAGAACTCACTATCATAAGAACAACATAAGGATAACTGCCCCCATGATTCAATCACCTCCCACCAAGTTCCTCCCATAACACATAAGGATTATGGGAATTACAGTCCAAAATGAGATTTGGGTGGGGACACAGCCAGACCACATCATTCACTTAAGCCTAGTGAGACCCATTTCAGACTTCTGTCCTTCAGAATTGTAAGATTATAAATTTGTACTGTTTTATGCCAATAAGTTTGTGGTAATTTCTTATGGCAGTAAAAGGAAACTAATACAGTAGGCAAGAAGAATAGAAGTAGAAACATGTCCTTTTTCTGCTAGTGTGGGAAGCCAGAGGGATTATTATATTTGTTTTTCCAGGCAGTCTTTAAAGCAAGCAGAGCAGATTAACATTTCAGAACTATAGAAGGTTTTGATCTGACACCCATTCATTATAAAGAAAAAGTACAAAATAAGTCAATAAGGAAAAAATATATCCGAGATAAACGGATAACACTTTGATAAGCACTTATGCACTCACAGGTTGTAATTCAAGGTAAAGTGTGCAAGATCAGTGTAGGTGGGTAATCCCTCCCTGAGATCCAGAGACAAGGCTTGGCCTGAAAGAGTCTTTTTGACAACAGAAAAGAAAATGTATCTTTAGCTACCATCTTTCAGAAATCTGTACATCAACTGATTTTTTATCCAAAAAAAAAAAAAAGTCATATAGGCGTGACTATAGTTACAATCAGAACAGCTTGTCTTACAAAAGAATGTATTTCTCAGAAACTAAGATAATAATCCTAGAAGTGTTTTCTGTATCACTCAGCTCATTTTTCTTCACACACGAGTCTCTGTACCTTCCCTTTATCTTTGCAAAACTCAACTTGACATTGGTACCTACATCAGTAGGTACTAATAAGCAAGCAAAAACATATTTCTTTCCCAAAAATCCATAGACAAACATTCAGTGTCAAGGACAGACTTTTTTTTCCTATAAGTTTTGAGGACCACCTACAACAGCTATGACAGCTGTGCTAATCGAAAAAGCAAACGAGGCCACAAAGGACTGTTCTTTGACCATGTAATCAATTTTCCACTCAATGCATTGTTCATTCTTAGAGACTTTAATGCCAGAATTGATTTTAACAGCCATTATAGAAATACTTAAGTCAAAGGGCTTGCAACCTTTTTTAGCATGACCAATGGAATTTTTAAAATAGATATGTGAATAAATCATTGAGTATGATTCATATGCTCTTTTAAAAAGGTTCTTTGAGTCACTGTCCAGACACATTCTTTACAAGTAGTCAAGTGGACTAAGTAAAATCCCATACTGAGAAATAGTGCATTAGCTCCGTTTATGCTTATAAAATTATGTTTGAAACCATTTTCAAACCATTTGTATACCATTTTCAGCAGCTCCCAGAAAAGCCAATAGATAATCAGGTAGCATATAATAGATGACCACGATTCAACATGAAACCTGAAGGAGTCGAGTAAGCAGTCATGACAAAAATACGACATCAATTTGTAGTCAAGACAGATATTTAAGACCCCAGAAATGAGGAGAGATAATAAAGAAATAGCTAATTGCTGCTCAAGGTTACCAGGCTGCTCCATATGAAATAAAATGTTGAAACAATTAATTAAATGACTATGTATTTCTCAAAAATTCAAAGAACAAGATAAACTAAAATCCTTGCTTACTCATGTATCTTCTGACAAGAGCTACTTAGGGTATTACATGTCCGGAAACAGAAATGCACATAAAATGGAGTCTAAGCCATAATTAAAATAAAGAACAAGCAACTATTTAAAAGGATGTATATTTACAGACATTTAATGTGTGAACATTTTTTTCATAACTAATGGTAGAGCTTTAGTTTGCACTCCCATAGTAGACAAATGTCTGATAAATTCGTATCTGTTTAAATCATAACAAAAATGGGCAATGCCATTTTTGTTATGATTTAAACAGATACTAATTTGACAAAAATTGTTTTGTCCAGAAATTTACAATTAGATTGAGTTTATGTTTGACTGAAATAGCACAGAATCCAAGTCATTGGATTGGAGGATCGATAGGTAAATCTCATTATTAGATTCCCCCTTCAATCTTACTATGTTACATTCATCAGCTTCCAAAAGACTTTAGATCTCCCCCTCTGTAGCACATCTAGGCTCAAACATTTTCATCATAGGGTGTATGCATGGATTCTGTTTAATAGGCAGTTATTGTTCAGGCAGTGTTGTTACAGTAGGCATCCATCAGCGTTCTCAGCACCACACCCATTCTTAAGGAGATGTCCTGGGTGTCATAGAGTGCACTGGTGACACAGACAGGACATCCACATTAGCAATCAACATTTATCTAGAATTCTGCATGCACCACAAGGCAGAGCTTTAATTTCATTTTAGGTTTTAACTAGGAGCAAAGAAAGTAGGCAAAGGATGATGTCTTTCTTCATCTTTGTTCAGTGTCAACACTGAGCACCATTCATTCACCTTGAAGCTGAATGTGTCTTCTTTTCATGTTTCCTCTTCAATAAAAACAAGACAGAAAAGGTTCTCAATATAAAATAATTTCAGTTTAATGCCAGAGAAACATAGAGTTAAACTCACTAAAATGTTCATTTTTAATATCCCACGGCGGGGGAAGGCGGATCAAACAGTATATTTATTGATTTAATAGTGAATTAAAAACTCACACATTGAATGTAACTAACATCTGACATTCTGAAAGTTACTGATACTAAAGGTGCATTAAAAGTCATTCATAGAAGATAATGAGTGACAATTTCAGGGAAGGATATAGTTTGAATTTTCTCTTTGAAGATGGAGAGAATAAGTCAGCTTGACTGATAATATGAAATGATTTAGAATCATGAAAAAGATCTATTAGAGCATGCATTAAAAATGGCATCACACCTCTCCACAGGCCCCTGACTGACACAGGAAGCAATTGCAAACTCAACGCTTTCAGTACTCTTCAGGGAGTTTATTTGGTAATTTGTAATCTTATTCCTGTTTCTGTAAACAAAAGACAGTCAAAAGCAGCCTAATCTTCTTTTGGGACAGCGTGGCCTTCAAAAATCAAACAGGCAGTCTTCTTATGCAATATTCCCTTTGTACTCTGATTGTCATCTTCCCCCTTAAGGGCAAAGTGTACTTTGACTTCATCTGCAGAATACTAAATACAGATTTAGCCATATACATATTAACAGCATTTCTAAAACTAGTAGATCATTGAACTATCTAAACAGCAATGCACATTTTCTCACTGGGTAATCATATATTGGGTGGATTGCGCTGTGTGCTCCTGTTCTTATATCACCTGAAAAATGATTTGTAAAAATTATTTGACCTATATTTTAAGAGCATTAATAAATACTAGATGGTTTAGGGTTATGTGTATGGAGAATATTTACAGTAGCTATCAACATGGTTCTCAAAAAGTCTTTGTCAGACAGGTGATTAGGATTTAAATGCTTAATATCTAAATATATTTAATTTCTTTTTTCTTTTCTGAGGAAAACTCTGGCTCTGTCACCCCAGCTGGAGTGCAGTGATGTGATCAGGGTTTGGATCACTATAGCCTCAACCCCCTGGGATAGTGATCCTCCCCGCTCAGCCTCTAGAGTAGCTGGGACTACAGGCATGCACAAACAGACCCAGCTACATTTTGTATTGTTTTGTAGAGATGGAGTTCACCATGTTGGAAAGGCTGATCTCAAACTCCTAGGCTCAAGAGATCTACGTGCCTTGGCCTCCCAAAGTGCTAGGACTACAGGTGTGAGCCACCATGCCATGCCCAGCTTAAACATATTTAATTTCTAGACTCAAAATTTTTGAAAAAATATAATCATTAATGATGTATAGATCAAGTTTAGCTTTCTTAGACTGTTCAGTTAGTAGGTAAATGCCCATGTTGTCTCTCTTCTGACAAGCTTACCTAATCACAGTGTTCCATGGGTTGATGAGGACAAATGATAGCAGAGTCAAACCACTCTTAGGAAATGGAGCACAATTAAAAATATAAAGACAATTAACACTGACCCTTAATTTATACCCTACTTTACTCTCCATACTTTCTGCCTTTAGTAAACAAAGTCTTACAGATAAAATTACTCCATTACAAGCCTAACCTCCTTTGGTTAAAGCTTTGTGTTCGATAAGAATTGTTTTATGATTTCTATGGTATAAGCATGTTCCATATACAATGTTTTAATCCACACCAGTCTACTAGATGTGCACTATCATCATTGTTCCCATTGAAACTGCAGCACAGAGAGGTTCTGTAATTTGCCCACAATCTCACAGCCAGTAAGTGGGAAAGCCGCAATTCAAATCCCATAAATGGAGCTCCTACATCCACGTTCTCAGCCACAATGCCTTGCTGCCTCAGAAAAATATGATCACCTTCTTTCTTACACTGGCCAGTCTTTTCTTGTGCTTTTGCACTCACGGTTATGCAAGTTGTTTAAATATTAGTTAATTTCCAAAGGAGACTGCACTAATTAAGCACCTAGTTCAAATTCCTTCCTCTTACCTCAAAGTACTCTCTGCCCGCACAAACAACATCCCCTTGCTAATCTCTTGCTTAATCTGGCATATCATAAACTTAAGCACATCTTACGTTTGTCCTGTATAAATACAACTTTTGAAAAAAAAAAAACAATTACTGGTATTTAATTCATGAAAGATGAATAGAGACAAAGATACGTAGTTTCCTGTCCTTGTAATGTACTTTTTGGTTTGAGCCTACAAAAAATGAGAAATATTTTTTCCTTTTCTTTTTGGTGACTCTCACCTTGAAATGATCTCCCTTTATTAATTTTAAATTTTTATCTGGAATTGAGAATTACATCCTCCAACTTTGATTGAGCAGAGCACAGGAGAAAGGAAGATATTCCTCCAAAGCTACCCCACAGCTGTATTATACCATTGTCAATAAGGGTCCCTTTATTTCTCTTCTTTATAATCAGGATTGGCCTATCCTGGAAAAGGAGAAATGGTGAACAGTCTTAGCTTCTGGCACACACACATGTGGAATGAAGTTCTAAAGGATATCAGCTCTAAATCAGCAATGAACAGCACTCTATACAGAAGTAACACAAAAACTCAGTCTGCTTTAGCAAACTGTGTAGGAAAACAAATGTCTTGCAAGTGGGAAAAGTAGATTCTCTGAGCAGAGCCAGCCACTCCACTTTTCTCTCTCCTTCCATTCTCACAAGGAACTCTCCCTTTCTTATCCTTCATACCTGATCAAACTTTTCCCCATTGATCCTCGTGCTTTTTCCTTCAGTCCATGAGATAGAGAGTGCACATAAAAGGCATGTAGATTACAAGCAGGAAATTGACATATACTTTGTCATAGAAGTTAGCCCTAGTTAACATATTATTGAAAATATTTTGCAAAGAGCAGAGGAGATGGATGTGGCTTCAGGACCACCAAGGAAGAAAGAGGATGCTCTACTTGCTGAGTCAGAGTCAAGGCAGGTAGAGGGAGCACTTTTCTCAGAGCAGAGAGGAGGGACTGACGACCGAGGAATCTACCCAGCGATCTGGGCACACTAATGGTACCTTGCACCATACCCCTGGGCCACCCAAACAGAGCATCAGAAAAGGAGGGCGATCAGATTGAGCTGCTCAGCATTGCCAGCTCCCCAGACAGATACTCAGCTCTGCCCCTGGAGAACAACCTCTTGCACCACTCAAGACCCAGTGCTCATTTGTTCTAACCAGCAAAACCTGAGCCACACTGATAGAAGAGGAACATGTGTTCCTTCGTAAAATAATTGACTAAGATTTGTTAAATTTTTCCAAGAAATATATTTAAAAGGACAAATTGGTCATATCTACAAAATAGAAGCTTCAAAAAAAAAAAAAAACAGATAAGCAGGACCATATTTTAAAAATTCAATTCCTATTGAGTTTCTACTTTGCAGCCTCAGTCTTTCCATGTAAAACGTTTTCTCACTATGAACTCTTTTAAAATCTATATGCTTGGCATGCTAGAGGAATGAAAGAACAGTTCTATTAATGAGCTGCAGGCACAGAAGGAATTTTAATAAAACATCATGATCCTTAAGTAAAGACTTGTTATAGGAGAAAGTAAAATATGTTTAACTGTTCTACTATTTTCTAAAATTAATTCTTAAAGATTTTGTTTATGGGATATCCTCTCTGAAATGCCTGTAATATTTTGCGCTACTATTGCTTACTTTTTGCTTCAGTATGTCCATTTTCTCACACATTAAATTACTAGACAAAATTTAATATACTTTCTTCTTGAGATAGACTCACTTTGTCACCCAGGCTGGAGTGCAGTTTACCTCCTAAATATTCAGGGAAAAGTCTTATAACAGCTGTCCTAACTACTCTATACAATGGAAATTATGTAAAAAGCATTAATAATTAAAAGAAAAGCATCACAAACTTAAATTATAATCACAATATGAATGCTGATAAATTCTATTTGAATATGTCATAGCTGTGAAAATTATAAATTATGTAATCATGTAATCGTTCATCTGAAAACACTATCTGTATTTTATAAAATAGTCAAAGTAGGAATTTATCTAATACCATGGTAGTATTTCTTTTCTTCATTATGCTTTTCCTTATTATGCTTTTCTAAATCGTTCATCTTTTACAAAGAATAAATCCTTTACTTAATTTTTAAAAATCAACATTACAAAACAGTCAAACAAATTCTTTGCCATATCTCTGTTGCCTTTGGGAACTTCAGCAATAAAACTCCAAAATCACACTCAGAAAGGCCACCAGACTTCCATTTCTGACATTACAGTGGACTGGGTCATATATATTTTCCTCATACACCAACAATAGAAACTTGTCTCTCACTTGCATCTTACTAAACAATAAAATTTCAACCAAATCCCCGATCTTGGATTGCGCAAATACGTCTTCCTTTTCTATAGTTTCTTATTCTAAACAACAGGCTCCATTTAACCATCTCTGATTCTACAATGTAAGAAAGGCCTCAGTCCCTCGTGACGAACACCATAGAACAGAACCCACATCAAACTGAATTGGTGTGTGGCTTGCCTCCATTTCATATATCTTTACATGTATTTCTCCAACATAAGATTTCCAAAGAAAATGAAATTAGAAATTGCCTCAAACATTTAATTGCTTTACCATTTCCTATTGTTCAAATAATGAAAATAAATATTTAGCCAAAAATTTTGCTTATAACAAAATGACATAAAAACACACATACACAAAGAAATAGCTATTGATTTCAGTCTTCATTTTGCTTTCTGCTTTAATTTTCCATAGGGACTCATTTCCAAATCATACTCTAAAAAGAGAGCAGGAAAGGGTAGAGATATCTTTGTCTTAAATGAACAAATGACTAGAGGAATGAACAGTTCTGTTAATGAACTGCAAGCACAGAAAGCATTTTAATAATAAACCATTATGATCCTTTGCTCCTCTCTTCCTGGCAAATGCTTCTTTAAGTTCATCAATGGATTCTGACTTTCTGTGTCTACTTACCAAAATTGCAAAGGGATTCTTTCTGATGCAGACTGCCATCACATGTCACTATCATTGATGCTGGAGCCTATACAGGTATTTGGCATCCAGAACAACTTTCTACCTTTCCACTTCATCAAATCCTCTTCACACACATGAGCGCATCCTTTTTCCATCTCTATTAATTTTTTCCTTCTGCTTATGTTTAATTCCAATATTATTGTAACTGAAATGTTGGCAGTTAATAGCATGCATACACAAAGATATGCAAATGAAGCATTATTATATAGATAATACATGTGAGTAACCTTGCAGTTGCTATGCAGCCAAACCAGACATGTGTGAAAGAGCACCCCATCTAGAAAGAGCTGGGAGGGTCCATGCTGCTTGACTGTTGATGGACATCTCTACTCTGAAGGTTGCCTTTACCATATAAATGAACATTCTTCGATGACGAAAAGCAAGCAATTTTGATGAGACACTCAAATATGCAAAAGGAAGTGCTTGCAACACACCATTGCCTAAACCCTAGAACTCCTGTCTGAGAAAGAATTTAACAGCACTACCAACTGCTTTGTTATTACACTAAATCATTCCTGCCACTTTCTAACGGGTCAGTTAAAATTACTTTCATTTTTACCTAGCCAGCAAGTTCTAGCTCTTCTTTGCAAATGAGGCACCAGCTATTTGACCTCATAAGAACAGTATTAGGTGAGTTTTGGAGCAGACAGTTTTCAAATGTTAATGATAGAAGACCGAGATTTCTGATTGATCCTGAGTTTCATTTAGTGAAAATATATGTTTGTATAGGAATAGGAGGTCTTATAAAGATAAATTAAGTATTTCAACATAAATCTGTGTTTGTTGTTGCAAAGTGTTAAGAAATTCTTATCCCTTGACTTATATAGGTGCCATAAATTTTACTCTTGAAATGTACAGGTACTCTCTTTTTCATACAAATGAGGTCATTATTGATTAGCCTAGGAAATGGACTTCAGAGAGTGTTCATTTAAACTCCATTCTCTTAGGAAAGTAATTTTCATAACAATAATAAAAATAAAAATAAATATTTTAAATATAGAGTTATATATTTCCTCTCATCACTGTTCCTTTCTGAAAGTCTCTTAAGCATGGCCTAATAGTTGGCTTTAGTTAAAAAAAAAAAATTAAAATGCCTTAGGTCAAAAAAATCAATTTTGGAAGTAGTAATATCAATTTCCTTGGCAGAGTTGCTGAAGAGAGTTTGTATTGACTGTGAATCTAAGTTACTAAGAAAAATTAGTGATAGTAGCAAATGGTTATACTATGCAAATCCCTATGATAGAGTAACAATGGCTCATTGTTCATGGAATAGATGTGAAAAACATTTTTGAACAGTCTGAAATGATACGCATTGTCCCTTACTTTGAGATTTTGATTTGAAAATTCTTAGATTGACTTAAAATTTATTCAATCTCTCTACCACAACCCTGAATTTAAATCATTTTTCTTCATTTATAAAAGAAGATAAAGAACTTAGACTAACAATTGGAACTAAAATAAAATGTTCTTCCTTCTCACTTACAATTTCCCTAACGGCATGCTGATATTGACTCAATCCAGTAAACGTCCTCTGAGGTCCCTATTCTTAGATCCTTTATATTTGAGGGCCTGAGTTACGAAAAAACTTTGGTCTAATGGAAATCACTTGGCTTCGTATTATAATACATTAATTTACTTGGCCTCATCATGTGCCTGATGATGACTAATCTTTTTTTACGCTGAGTTATCAACCTCCACCAGATGAATATATTTATTATTCTTTATCCTTTCTTGTTGTGCCCTCTTCCAAAATTATTTTCATTTCCTCTCTGAATTTCCAAAGTTTGTGGTCAACTCCACCATGAAAGTATTACTTCATGAATGCAAACAATATCTGTTGACCAGCTATCTGGTGACCATTTGAGGATATCCTCTTTACATCACTTTTAAAATGCCCATTGTTCTCTATTAGACCCCAATAAGTCTGCTCTCTGGGGGCTTGAGGTTGATGTCAAAACAAAACTGATCACACTACTTTACTGCCTATGCTTCTTCAGTGACTGACTTCTCGTTACACTTTAGGTGGAGCACTGAGCTTGTTACAATACAATGTAAGGCCATACAAAACATGACCTTCCATGGAATATTATGCAGCCATCAAAAACGTTGAGTTCGTGTCCTTTGTAGGGACATGGATGAACCTGGAAACTATCATTCTCAGCAAACTGACACAAGATCAGAAAAATCAAACACTGCATGTTCTCACTCATAGGTGGGTATTGAACAATGAGAACACATAGACACAGGGAGGGGAGCAACATATACTGGGGTCTGTCAGGGGGAAATAGAGGAGGGATGGGGACATGGGGAGGTGGGGAGAGGTAGCATGGGGAGAAATGCCAGATATAGGTGATGGGGAGAGAGGCAGCAAATCACACTGCCATGTGTGTACCTATGCAACAATCTTGCATGTTCTTCACATGTACCCCAAAACCTAAAATGCAATAAAATAAATAAATAACATGACCTATTACTGCTGACTTACATTGTGCAATTACTATGTCAGTGCAAAGGTAATGGCAGTTTTGCCATTGAAACTGCAAAGCTGCAGAACTTAATATTTGCACCAACCTAGTATTTCTTTTTGCACTTTAATTTCTACAGCTCACTGATTATAGCCACTTCCAACCATGAGAACCCAAGGCTGTACCTTACATGCTGTTTTCTATGCTTGCAGTGCCATGCCTGAACTCCACCCTCACCAACCACACCACGGTTTTCTGATTAACTTAAATGGATGATCTTAATGATTCTATTCAAGGTTTCCTGCTACAGACAACTTTAACCGATTCATCCCTACAAGGCCCAGTTACTCACTTCACCCCTTGCAGTTTCACAGGAATGGATACAGACTGCTATTATGCTACTTATAATGTTGACTGCAATTGTTAAACATGTCTTTCTCTCATAATTAATTGTATTCTCCATTAATTCATTTCTCTCTATTTCTCCAACAGCCAGCACAGTGTTCAGCATGGAATAGGCGGTCCGTGGTTGGTAAAAGGTAGAAATCTTGCATGCCAATATTATTTGTAGACTACAAATTCCACAAGTTCTTTCCTTGTTCCTTCCCTCCTTTAGTCAACAAGTATGTATTTGGTAATGAAGAATACTTATTTCTTCTGTAACTGAGGTATATTTAACCACTTTATGCCACTCGTACATCCCTTTTCCCATATAACTAATTTTTAATCTATTGGTTACTTTTATGACTTTAAATAATATGCAAATAGCTTTACTTCTTGTTTCATAAGTAGATCAATTTCCTGACTTAATCCAGAGAACAATAAGTATGCCAAACCCTCTTTCTTTACCTGTAACTTTCCTTTCCTACTTTCAATCCCAAATTCAGCCATGGTTGCTTTCCCTTTAATAAGAGTAATGGCAGTTATGTTCTGTACTGTAAAGCATAATTATGTTTCTCGGCATTTTTTGTATATACAAAATGTCAATGCTTCATTGTTATGACTGTGTAAAAATTATGTACTGAAGAACCGTTAGTGTGGTATAATTAAATCATGCACAGATTTATCATTTTGTTGGGGTTTCCTTAGGGTTTTTTTCCCTGAATTTCTACTTGAATTTTTTTCTTGTATTGCTTTCCTTTCTTGCTTTATGAATCTGTTCCAAAATCCCCAAAATAATATTGAATCTCTGAGATTCCCCCTTCATCCCAGAAACTTGTCTTCCAGAGCGTCCCCCCCAGTCCCGTCCTCATCTGGCTTCGTTACTCTCCAGATCTGCGGTACTACTGATACCTTGAGTCAATTCTTCCACAGTCTCTGGATTCTATTTCTTTCTCTTTCTTGGTTTAAATATTCAGAATCTATCCTGAAGTAGCTTCCAAAGAAAGAGGCATAAATCTTCTGTATCCTTTCAGACATGAAAATATTTATCTTCTAACTTCAAATTTGATGGAGATTAGCTGGGTATGTAACTGTAGACTAAAATCATTATTTCTCAAACCTTCAAAGATATTGCTCTATTAATTTCTAGCATCCAGTTATACAGATATGCAATTGAGGCTGTAGGGGAGGAAATACATCTTTTTCTTCCTCCTATTTTAGGTTCATTGGCTGAGGGACCCTAACAGAAGACATTAACAAGAAAACAGATTAACAAGAAAAGCATACATATGCATTTCCATAGAAGTTTACAGTACATGGGAACCCTTGAAAACAAGTGAAGACCTAAAGAACCTGAGTGTTTTCTATAATAGATTTTCTGAAGAATGGGAAGTGGGTGCAAAATACGATAAGACAAGAGAGTATAATGTAACAGAATAAATGAGGAAAGTTAGCAAGGCCTGTTCGTCCAGATTCTCCTTGGTATCTCTGTGTCTTTGGAGATAAGGCTGCTTCTTTCCTCCAGATGTAAGGAAGGGACCTCACTCATGAAGTTCTTCTGATCTGTTTCAGCGGAAAGTCAGAAAATCCTGTTTGGCTTTATGAATTAATTTATGTGACAAGGGCAGGGGAAGGTAAGAATGACTTTCGTTCTCTTGTAGTTTGCTTAATTCCTCAGTCTAAATTCTTCAACATGTCAAGGTACCATATTTTGGAGTAGTGTGTCATCATATTTTAGGATAGTGTGCCCTGAACCCCATCAAGGTTAATCTGGTATTTGTTTATATTTGTTTCTTTTTAGAAGCTTTTAAAGCAGGCATCCCCAGACTTTTTACACAGGGGGCCAGTTCACTGTCCCTCAGACCGTTGGAGGGCCGCCACATACTGTGCTCCTCTCACTGACCACCAATGAAAGAGGTGCCCCTTCCTGAAGTGCGGCGGGGGGCCGGATAAATGGCCTCAGGGGGCCGCATGCAGCCCGCGGGCCGGGCCGTTGGGCCGTAGTTTGGGGATGCCTGTTTTAAAGTATCCTTGGTGTTCTGAGAACTTCACAATGGTGGTCTAGTTTTTGTTTTGTTTTGCACGTTGTGCTGGACGTTGATCTTTCTGTTTAAGAAAATTGTCTTTGATTATATCTTTTGATGGTGCTATTAGTTGAATGTTGGCACACGTATTGATTCTATATATGCTTTATCTTTCCCTTTCTACCATTTTAATCTGCTTCCTGAAAGACTTCCTTGCTCTTATTTGTCAAGCTTGTATTTAAATTCTAGTTTCTGCAATTTTATTGTACTTCTAAAATGTCCTCTCTTAAACCCCCCAGTATGACTAAATAATAAATAATCAAAAATGAATCTGGTTCAATGTTATGATTACTCAAACTAAAATAAGGTAGAAGTAAAATGATCATCAATCATACTGATTACCTTTTAATTGAATATTACTAAATAGCAATACATCAATGAATGAAAAATAAAATCACAATTGTTTAGCCTTATAATTAGAATCTCTATGCAGGAAAATAGATTTGGAATACCTTTCTACTCTCGTGTTTATTTTTCTCATCTAAGAAATGAAAAGTAAATCTTGCATAGCTTATAACTTAAGGAAAATTTGTTTATTTTTATAAGAGATTAGAGATGAAAAACATGTCTTTGTCTTTCACTTGAACCACATTGTTGTACAATTACCCAATATAAAACTTGACAAAATCTCTTATTTACCTAATCAGTAACACAGTTTGGATGTTGAACTAGCATTAACTAAGAAAAGCCTTTACAATTCTAGTGACTTTAAAGCTAAAGTTTCCAGGTCTCATTATGTAGTTATATGTATTCAACTTTAAAAAACCCACTAAAATCTACCTATCTTTGTTATTTACTTTGTACCTGTTTACAAACTTACTCTTTCTTAAGATTTTTAAGAATGTGAATCAGAGAAACAAAAGGACATTGAATAGGTTATGATTGAAGCCAGGTGTCCAAAAGAAGACACTGATTTTAATTATATTCAGTGCAAAGATAGATAATGTGATCCTTATTTACAGTAGTTCATCTTGGCCTTTAATCATTTGTTTATCCACGAGACTATTGATTGCTGCTCTAGCCAGGAGAACAGTAGTGACACATGGGTAAGAAGAAAAGCAGTGTAATTCTGTGCTGTTGGCTGTTCCAAGCGATGAAACTATAATTCACAAAGTGATAGATAACAGAAGGTAATTTTATGGTTACTAAGAATGAGTTTGCATTTGTTTGTGTAGTTACTATATAAATTTATAGATGCATTTTGTTTGTATCGCATTTTAAATTTTAGTGGCTGAGCAGGAAGAGGATTGAAGTAGTACGAGGAGTATGTTCATGAACTCCTTCTTTAGCAGCCACTCGCAAAGGTGGACTGTAATTCAACATGAAATAGGTTCAGAATGTTCCCACAAACTCATTATAAATCAAGCTGCTTCCAAGGTATGGTGTTATTAAGTTTGTTTTTTGATTTTCTCTTGCCCTTCCTCCATCATCTTATCTACAGAAAGAGTTTAAAGGCAGGAAAAGTAATTCAGCAAGGACCTACTTTTAGTAGCTGAAATAAAGAAAGTGCTGTTAGCACATTTCACTAAGCCATAAACATAGTTCCAAGAATCAGGAATTTTTTTTTTTTCCACGTCATTGACTGACTTTGTCGTCTGCTATCTGGCCAACATTTGATAATGAAGCAGTTAAGTTATGCACACAAAACTGTATGTTTTATGTATTTTGGAAGCTGTATATGACTGTTATAGCAGTCCAGCTACAGTGATGAATCTCAACTGATTCCAGTAATAATAGCACAGTAAGCCCAGCTGAAACATGTCATGGGTTATAAAGGTTTACCTTTTTGTCCTTGCATAGAGCTAGAAAATCACTTTTAATATATACCTTTTTTAATGTCTAGGGAAACTTTGGTCTTATTTACAAGAAGAAGTAGAATTAAACCTGGTAAGCACAATTCCAAGTCTGCATTGAGAGACTTGCTGTCTTATTGGTGGGTCCTTTCAAGTCCGTGAATTGTGTGAGGACAAGGGATTAGGTTAGCCTTATGTATCACAGTGGCTGGTACTCAGTTGCTTTTCAACATTACATATATTGAATAGGACTGGGCTAAACGTTATGAAACCTGTTTTATGTAATAAATGGCTTCCTTAGTTCTTACTAATTCCCAGTGTACATTCTTACCTAGTGAACAGACCATTTTCTCCTTCTGAGATTTTTCACCAGCACTAATCTTTCTAGGATTTGGTTTCCCCTAAATCTCATAAGCCCTGTTCCAGCACTTGCCATAAAATAGGCACTAGATAATTTTTAACTAAATAAAGAAAAATAAACATGAAACAATCTGTAGCCATAAAGTATCAGAAGTCTAAGAAATCAGAGTATTTATAAAACATAAAAGCTGTCTTCACTTAAAGTGTTAAATTCCAATTATTGCCCATTTAACTCAGTATTTAAGCAATCTGTAAATCTAAAAAGATTCAGCAAGCCCTTTGAAAGATCAAATGGGCAAATGACTCCTCATAAAGACCTGAAGAATAAAAGTGATATATAAATGCAAAATATTATTTAGAAAACTGTTGTGTTTAATAAAATTATATTAAATATGTGTTTGTTGAGTGAGTATTATGGCCTTAGCCTATACTATACTCTTTAGATCATTTTTCAAATGTGCTGTCACATTTTATGTTTCTAGAGGCTTTTAATGTAACTATAAGGAAACAATCTGATGATGCAATTAGAACTCAATGACAGGTTAAACTATGATCTAGCCAAGTGAGAGGAATCACTCTTCTCCAAATATCTCCCATATTTTTCTAGCTCTTCATATTTACTTATGATATTACCCATGCCTAGATAGGCAATATCACAAGTAATATGATATAATATTACCATATTAAACACCCCTTTCTGCACATTCCAAGGTCTGTTCTTCCTCCCATTTCGTGTCACTCTCTGAAGCCATTCCTAGTCACACCGGTAAGAATCGCAGAGTCGGGCCTTGGCACGGTGGCTCACGCCTGTAATCCCAGCACTTTGGAAGGCTGAGGTGGGTGGATCACGAGATCAAGAGATCGAGACCATCCTGGTCAACATAGTGAAACCCCGTCTCTACTAAAAATACAAAAAAATAGCTGGGTATGTTGGTGCATGCCTGTAATCCCAGCTACTCGGGAGGCTGAGGCAGGAGAATTGCCTGAACCCAGGAGGCGGAGGTTTCGGTGAGTCGAGATCGCGCCATTGCACTCCAGCCTGGGTAACAAGAGTGAAACTCCGTCTCAAAAAAAAAAAAAAAAAAAAGAATCGCAGTGTCCTTTCTCCATGATAGCACCACACCACTCTTTGACCTGCAGTCTGCACTTGACATTATCTCCTTTGTATCACAGGTTTGTGCATTGACTCTTCACGTCCAGATTGAAACTCCTTAAGGACCAAAACGTAGGTATTTGGAAATGCTAAGTAGCATGTGATACAAAAGAAAATTCTTGCTTCTTTCCTTTACCCCTACAGTGCTTTAAATTTACTAGCTGTTTTAAAATAATTGATAATGAATGATATAATAAGTCAAACTGATGTTAGGTATGATAGAAATTTGGGAATTAATATGGAAGAGCAAGATGGGAGTTGTGAGAATTGAAGATCATTTCATAGAGAAGGTGTAAATTCAGCTGGAACTTAAGGAAAAATAGGAAGGAAGTGTAGAGGGTATGTGAGATGACTTGAAGAATAATTAACAGAATTTGTAAACAAAAGCAAGAGGGTATTTGCACAGAAGACTGTAAGGCCAACACCATTCGATGTTGCATTTTGGAAAATCATGGAAAATATGGTTGAAGAGGTGAGGCAAGATAGATGTTGGAAGAGCTGGAACATCTGTGCTCATTCTAGTTGGGCACAGAACTTTGAACTGGGAGGTGATAGGAAGATACTAAAATCTCATGATCAGTGGCAAAATATAAAGAAATATGAATTTTAGGAAACAATCTGGCAGCAGAGTACAGAATAGAATAGAAAAAGAATGGGTTGGATGAGACCAGATAAAAGTGTGCTATTAATTTAGAATAAAATAATGAGTTTCTAAGGTAGGGTTACAGCCACATAAATAGAAGGTTCAAGAGAAAAGTGTGAAACATATGGAATAAATTCAATATGAGATAAAGACTTGGTGACTATGAATAAAGGGCAGTAATTTGTTGTTTCAAATTTATTATTACCATGCAAACATTTTTACATGACTGACATTGTTTTGTAAAATTTTAATACAGTGAAGATTTTCTGCATCCTTTCCTACAGATCTTGGATTTTGATTACCCTGAAATGAGCCACCTACTTTTGGAAACTTCACTCATTCGTCAAAACCATCTCAAATAACTATTCTCCATGAAGCTTTTCATAATAACTTCAGGTGGAGGCCGTCCAATGTGCTCATTTGTCTATTATGCATATCACATTCTTCCTCATATTAAATTTACTTATTTGCATAATTGGTTCTTTTATGACAATAAAGTTCTTGACACTCACCTTGAATTATTCCTCACTAAGTAGCTAGCACAAAGTAGTTGTTCAATAGTTAGATCAAAAAGATAAAAAGAATAAACAATGACTGAAGGACTTCTAACCTCAGAGAATGAGAATTCTAAGGTTTGGAACATTCACCGGAATAAACAAAATAATAACAAGAAATACTAGTAATTTGGGATCTGAGTGAAATTTTGGAAATAGAGCGGTATTATGGAGGTATCTGTAGAGAATGATTCATTGAAATTGATAATGCCTTAGTGAAGTAAGATGGAACAGAAAAGAAAATAAAAGTGTGGCAAGAATTTTGGAGAGCAGCCATACCCAATGGGGAGAAAGGTGAAGATAAGCTGGTAAAAGACACGGGAAAAAGGGAAGAAGAGAGATATCAGCAAAGGGCTTTGTTCTAGAACCCAATGAAGGACCGAACTTTAAAGGGTAGTGGTCAGCAGTCAGATGAAGAGAGTTGCCCTTTGAGATTTGTATATGCAACCCTGATAAGCAAAATAAACAGTACTTAACCTGCCTGCAAAGACTCTGACTTACAGCAGCTGTTAAGTTGTGCCCTTGAGAGAGAAAAAAAAAAAATCAAGTAAGAATACATTACACGTTGGAGTGTTCAAGAAGGGAAACATCTATACAACAGCTACAAATTATAGAACGTACGCTTCACAACAGTATGTCAAAGAAAATTGTTCAAGAAAGGTTATATATAATTCCAGTTCAGTGTACACTAATTTATTTTTCATTCCATTTTTAATGAATTCACATTAGAGAGGTTCGTTTGAAGTCATAATGTGTTATTTTTTAATAATTTATTTCTGAACTTTAAAAAATTAATAATATTTGCACAGGGCCATTTTATAATCACAATATGGCATTTCAAGGTGTGAATTATGATATAATAACTCATACCTTGTGCATTTAAACAAGCACTCATCCTATGGCCTCATTCTTAGCAAAGCAAAAGGTATGAATTATTATGTAGTAACTCATGCTTTGTCACATATTATTACTTAATTATGGATGAAGAGGAGAATTTCAACTAATTTCAGGCTTGAAAAAAATTTAACATTTTATCCTTGAAAAAAGAAAAGTTCAAATGCTTATTTGACACAATAGAACCACTTTAAGCCTTTCCCATTTGGACCAGGTCCATTCATACCACTCTAGTCTAACTTTTTATAGCACCTTTGTCCTTCTCCTTCTTCCTGAGAATCTTAGAAAGTCTCTGACAGAGAAATTGAAAATCCAATATAGTCCTCTAGTCTATATTTCACAGAATTATTCATTTAGCTCTCCAAAGTAAACAGCTGTATTACCTCAAAGAAGTTTCTTAGAGTGTTATAAAGAAAAGTAAAATGTGACTTCTCTTTCTAGTGGAAATCAGAAAAAAAGAAAAAAGAAGAGGGAGGGAAGAAGGAGAAGACTGAAAGTATAAATCTCTACAGACTATGATGATTTTCTGATAGAGTTGTTAAGTAAAACAAAAATCCCTCCAAGACAGTACAAAATATACTTTTCCCTGAACCATTAGAAAACAGCATAGGTATTTTTCAGAAAAGGACAAAAATATCATCTCAGGAATATATCACCAATAGTAATTATAAAGTGATTTGAGTTTACCTCAAACTTCAAATGAATAGTTATTTATTTAATGCCTTCCTTGATCATAGAAGTTTTCCTTTTCTGCCCTTAAGAAACTTACAGTATAGAAAGAAGAAGTGAAAACAGAAAAAGGACTAGATACACCGTAGTTTACTGAACGCTTGCTTATTCAATAAAACCATCAACATACTGAACAAATAGTAGAGAGTAGAAGAGCTCTAATCTCTCAGATTCATCATTAAAGAATGATATATTGAAAACATGTGGGATTGGCGTGTTAGATAAATGAGGTGGAGGCAGAAAGGATCACGTACACATTCAGAATAAACCACCATGCCACTGACCGACAGGTTGTTGACTGATTGATTGGTCTGTCTCTATGACCACTAATCTATCGATGAATTAATGTTTAACTACGTTGCATAAGCTTCTTCAGAAGTAATTCTTCCCTCCTAAATAACCTATGATCCCCCACTCTAATTTACTATTGTTATAGCATTTTTGCATCTTAGTTAGGAGTGGTAGATATCAGTGACTTATAGCTTGGAGAACTCCTACATTCAAAACTTTATGGAACCTTCTCAATCATTGTAAAGACTTTTGATGATAACACTATGGAAGCAGCAGAGTAACAGAGAGAGCAAAACCATGCTTCAAAGCCACATGCTTGCTTGCCTTACCTTGATGTTTTATGCATAACATCAAAAAAGTCTTTGTCTTCTAAGGGAATCCTTGGTCTCTCCTACTTTAGTTTAATGTTCCAATGATTACTATAGAATCTGTCAGTATACCTCCATGGTATCAAGACATGGTGTGTGTTCTCAATTACTTTTTGAGATCTCTGATGACACAATAGTGCAGTCTGACTGTTACCAGCCCTTAGTCCTTTTCAAGCTGGTTTAAACTCAGTTCATTGTTGTCTTAGGTTGAGCAGGTTTATAATGGCATGTCTAGATCATCATGAATTATGAGAGCACAGTAAGAATCAGATTGTATGTTACTATATTAATTGTTAATTAACCAGTGATTATATCAACTAACTTACAATCAAGGGTAGATGATTTATAATATAGTGCTTGGTTATAAATGGGATTTTAACATTAAACACTTATTTAATGCTTTATGTATGTTCCATTTTAGTTAGGCTATGTTATACAAATTAGATTTTACATGATTTTTGGTAACACATGTATCGAAGATGAAGCAGTATATGTGATATATGACTGCCCAAAGTCATGTATCTCTTCCTTATAAGATGTAATTATTTTATCTAGAATATTTACAAAATGATTCCTAAATTTTTACTTGGACAGAAATTTGAGAAACAATATAATCAATGTGATCATTACTTAAAGTTCCACTGTTTCTGTGTTTATGAATGCCTTAAAATAAAAGCTTTTTAAAAGAATAATTATTCACTTAATGAGAATAATAAAATAAGATGTTTTTCTTCATAGAATTAGACAAATTCCTAATTAGTTCTCTGATTTGCTGAGGTCTGGATCTCATTTAATATTCCTGGTTCTGAATGCCATACAGTTTTATATACTCTAGTTAAAGAGCTATGACAAGGGGCTAAATACCACAGCAATAAGCAATTAAGAAAATAAATCCTTTTAAAGAAAAATAAGGGACAGAGCACTGAAAGTTCACCTAAAATGGCAAGCACAGCAGAGAAAGCAGATTGCTAAAATCATATTAAAGTATTATTATGTATCACATAATATTTATAATTGTCATATGCTTCTGCCCCTTTAGTTTAGTAAGATACATCACAAATGTCCCTACTAAGTCTTCAATTCACATACAAAATTAAACTAATAGCTCAACCCATATTCCCTAAGAGAATTTTCTCTCTCACAGAGGGTGAAAGACATTTTCAGTGCAGAACAAATCATTTCAATGAATTTGGGGAGGACAATCGCCATGAAGTCCAAAACTGCTTATTCCCAAGGTCTCTCATTCCCATCTGAGAGAACTCTTTGACTCCAAATTCCTTAGAATATTAGAATATTCTAAATGGTAGTTTAAGTGAAGTATCAACAAGCCAGCTAGCTAGATTCAACACTGTAGGTAAGCTGAAGGAGTGAAAAGCATTTGCAACTGTCTAGGTATTGCTTGAACATGTAAAGAAAACAAGTAGCTTGCTCTCAATGCAAAATAAGCAAAAATATAGCTCATATTCTTTCATCTAAGTTTATCTAGTTTCTTATTTTGTGCTTTAGATGTGGGTGTCTATTTTTCTTTCTGTTTTTGTTATCTAATAGTTTTAACCTAAGATTTAATGCTTTTCATAGAAGAAAATATAAATAATTCTTGCCAGAATTCCATCTCCTATTTCTTAACCCAAAAATAAAACTTGCTAAAGAATTTAATATAAATATGACTCAATTAGCAATAGCCAACACGTTTTGAAATTTTCTCCATAAAATTGGTGACTTTATAAGTGCATATGCCATCTATTCCTTGAAAAGAGCTAAGTCAATTATTTTACAATACAGTAGCATATAGTCCTATTTTCTAGCTAAAACTTAGCAGGGTGGTTTGTTATATCCTTATAAATGTCTGCCCTTTTAACATGCTGTAAATGCATTCTAAAATGTGTGCTAGGTTCTAGTTGTTATGGGGAAGAATTAATGCATTCTATTAAATTTAACTTTTGCTGAAACACTCTTACCTCAGCTAAAGCTCAGCACTGTAACTGGAGACTAGCTTCTAAGCAATTAAGGAATAAAATACCTGGCTTTTATAATCCATCTTTTGTTCTGGGAAATGCCTATACTTAAATCGGTATGGCATTAGATAGGGACTTGTGACCACTAAATATTTAATTTCATCAAAGTCTATCCATATTCTATGATTTGACAAGCCCATTACTATGTAAGTATTATTTAAACAAGCAGAAACATTTCAATTAAGTAAATAAACTGGTCCAATGATTATGCTGTATCTCTACTCAAAAACTCACCATACTTTCCCTCAACATATAGAATAAAATACAAATACCTTAGCCCAACATGTTGGTCATTGCACACACCCCCAAAATCCATACTCTGCATTTAGAAATTTTTATTCCTTTTCAAAAGCCATCTGCTCCTAGAATGCCTTCTTCTCCTTATCTATTTAAATATTACCAGTTTTTCGAAGTTCATCTTGAATAGAATAAATGAATCCAGGACCTCCCCAGCTGGAATTGGTCTTTGGATCTTTCATTCAGTCCCTCTTCCAAGTCAGCCAGCTACTAGTATAATTTATACATGTACTTACTTCTTAACCCACATTGTCCCTAAGATGTTAAAAAAAAAAATCTATCCAATATGGGTATAATTTTAATTATTTTCTTATGTTTTCTCTGCAGCCCAGTGCCTTGGACATAGCAGAAGCCTGATAAGTATTTATGGATTTGAAATAGACAATAGACAGTACCTCCATAGACCAGCTACCCTGGACCTCATGCTGTATGGGGTCCCACGTATTATAAACACACGAGAAATTAAATGTGTTTTTTAAATGCATAGGTACCTCCATCATTATACACTTATTGGCTCAGCACAACTCAATCTTACCTAAGATGGCTGGGAACCCATAGAAATGCTTCTTTGTGTTGCTTTGCCCAATGTCTTCAAAACAGAAGACAATTAATTGTGTTACAGCACCCTCCCTCCGCGTTTGTAGGTTGTGCTATAACCTGCAGAAGAAGGACTTAGATTTCTGAGATTTATATTAATTAATTTGGATTCTTCCTCTCAGACAACAGGAATATAACCAACACTTGCACTGCAAGCATTATTTCCTAGTAGTGCACATCATCCATTTTCTAGTTTCTTTAATAAAAAAAGTTAGTGAATGTCATGAATTAGCACATTTTGCAATAGTTGCATATAGCAGCTGAAAAATATTTTACCATATTAAGAAATTTATATTGCCCTTAATTTTATATACATGTAGGTCTAGATGAAACTTGCATAAAGCATAAGAGCAATATTATACATTACTTGTTGGTCACTGAACACTAGAATCACTTTATTTGCACAAAAAAATTTAAATTAATTTTCTAAAATAATGAATTGAACATTTTCAGCTGTGTTAAAAAGCTTTCAACTTATTGATACCCATTAATAATTTGTAATCTTTTTAATGTAATAATTTTAAATAGCTATAATAAATCTTTTAAAATATATAAAATATGTTTAATTTTTAAAATTTGACTTTTACTTATATTTCTATAAAAATATATTCAAATTTTACACATTTTAATGTTGGTTGTAGTGGAAAAATCCAAAAGGTTTTTCCATGGATTTTTAATATATATAGAAAAACATACGTATAAAAATTAGTCATAACTCAGTATTTTACATTATTTAAAATTTAAATGAAAACTGGCCAGTGTCTACTGCTATTAAGATTTTAGTGTATAGTCTTCCAGTTTTCCCAATATATTTTCTTGTGTTTAGACATATGTATATAATATGTACACATTTTTGAAGCAAAAATTGAATCATGAAATATATATTCATATGCAACATATTATATCCAAGCTTTCGAAAGTAAAATTTAAAGAGAGATCTTAAACATCTCTCTTTAATCAGTTTCTTCTCATTGCTCTATCCTGCTGCAACTATATCAGAATATAGTGCTTCGATGCTAAATTCCATTCAGTTCCTTTTTTCCTTTCTGCTATTGACTATAATCTTGATTTCTTTCTGGAATTGGATTCAACTACTCATATATTTCCAAACCAGTCACTTCCCCTGATCACTCAAGTTGTTTTCTTGGAAAGAAACTGACATTAAAAACTGACCTGCTTTTGGAGGACAGTAAATAGAAGCCCTGGTATAATCTAAGAGAATAACTCCTTAGTGGTTACTGACAAAGACAAGTAAATTTTCTGTTTTGACTGAAAGGAATGGTCATTTTCAAGTCTAAAACTCTGTCTTAATTTCAGCCAATGGCTAATCATAGCCACCATGCACAACAGAGGAGGGAAAATGTGCAGAAAAGCAAATGTCTAATGTTGCCCTGCCGTCCCATCTTCTATGCACCATCAGAAGAGAGGACAGGAAGGATCTTCGGACAAATATTCCCAAAAGGAGGATTTCACCCTCAACTCCCTCCTGCATTTAATCAACCACACATGTTGTTTATTGCTGCAGCCCCATGAACATTACCACTTAATAAAATTGTTTCACTCTTTGGCTATCATAAATGCCACATCTATTTAAAGCCGTGTTTTATTTAGTTAAAGTTTGTTTTATCATCCACAGAAAGGATTATTAAATTGAACAGGTGACTATTTTAGCTCAAGTTAAAATCGATAGTATTTAGCTGGGCCTTAGGTGCTAAATTCTAAATCCATGTTTTTCACTTTGCCGCAGCTCTATATCTAAGCATCTCTGACGGTTCTTGCTCCG
Source organism: Saimiri boliviensis (assembly GCF_048565385.1). Taxonomy (NCBI): domain Eukaryota; kingdom Metazoa; phylum Chordata; class Mammalia; order Primates; family Cebidae; genus Saimiri; species Saimiri boliviensis. The sequence continues at coordinate 39,609,700 of NC_133464.1, read as the reverse complement.
TGTTCACCTATGATTTATGGCTGTTCTAGTAGGTGGGAAGAAAGCTTCAAGGCCTCTTGCAGTGTTTAAGCTTCTAATAATCAGAAGAGTTTTCTTTTCTTACTCTTTGAACTGAGACTGTCGTTCTGTTTTAGAAACTCATTAAAAAATGAAATGTTAAAAAGTTCAGGGCTTAATCTGTTTTCTAAAATGGTTAATATCTGACTTTTAGAAAGACTATAATTCTATAAAACATACCCTCCAATTTCATCTAAAACAAAATCAATTTAAGTCCTTGGATAAGGATTTTTAGCTCTTCCTTGTTTCTTCATTACTCTAAGATAATGTGATGAGAAATGAAGTCTCTGAATGCCCTAAAGTGGTTCCAAACAGTAAAAATTTTCTCACAGCAAACTTCTTGTTCATGAAACTATAACTCACTCTTGAAAGCATAGTGTTTCTATTTTCCTATTTAATTTACATAATGTAAATGGTTATAAATAACACTATCAGAATGTTTCATATCAAAGCATGAATGATTATTAATTGCCTAAACACAAAGAAAGTTTGTCAATCACTATAAAAATTATATTTCATTAGGTTGGCATATTAGAAACTAATTATTTTAATAGGCATGGTTAAAAATTCACTAAAAGACATCCCCAAAATGAAATGTGTATTTTTATTTTTGTGGGTACATAGGTGTATATGTATTTATAGGATACATGAGATACAGACATGTAATGTATAAAAATCACATCATGTAAAATGAAGTATTCATCCCTTCAAGCATTTATCCTTTATGTTAAACCTATCTTTAAGAAAAAAACAATGGTGAAATCTAAATTACTGCTAGCATAACAACAACAACAAAAAATCACCCAATGGCTAATTTGATTTACTAAACTATGTAGTCTTCCTTAGGAATTAAAGCACAAAAATTCAGTTTCTGTAGCTATATTACAGTGTAATTTTTTTGTTGTCTAATATTGACATACATCAAAAAAATAAATTTCACTTCAATAGTATTAGGACATGTTTAATAAAAACACTGATAAAAAAGAAATGTGAAAAATTCTTCAGGAGATTCTCTTTAGTGCTTTCTGTTTTTAAGTTATTCCATCCATTCAATGTGAAAAGAAATGAATGAAACCTTACAAACACAATACTTTAGAACTGAGAAAAATTATACTGTGAAATGTATATTTTAAACATATACTTTTGGATCTATTTTAAAATTTTTTAAATAGGAACAAAGCACTTAACTGTTGTTAACAAAATTATACCTCTATATAATGGTTTTAATATACCTAAATCTTCTATGCTTTTAATCAACTGACTTGGCATCAAGAATAGTGACTTACCTAATTATTTGTATTTATCTAAATGGCAACTGACTATGTAAGCTATGTAGGCAACTCCTAAAAATAATTTCAACAGATATTTTAACTTGCCATAAAGTTAAAGGTTAGTGTAAAAAATTTTGAGGCAATATACTAAGAATTTGGCCTCCCTTCAACACACACTAACAGAAGAACAGAGACTGATTTCCTAAAATATTGAATCCAATACTGAATGAATAGGCAACACCATTTTAATTGTCATTAGTAAGGACTTACATCTAAAATATCAGAAACATTTTAAGACTATTGACTTATACCAAGGGGTGTTCAAAAGCCTCCCTTTATTTTCAAACTTCTATTTGTAGGGAAAGGAAATAACCTTTACTGTATAGTAGGTATAAAAGAAACCAGATGATTCATCTCTGTGAATCTGCTTGTTGAATTTGATGGATCATTCTTAAAAGCGACGTTGCTAATCTTCAGGTTTTCTTTTTTAGGTTATTCACAGATCAGTGGGTTTTCCAGCTAATACAGGTCTGATGCTCTTCTGTCTTCACACATGGTATTCATCATATCTTGACAAGAAAAGACCTTCAGTCTACAAATAACCTTCACTGAAGTAAGACATGTAAGTGGGTTTCTTTATGAAAGATAGATTTTATGGCTGAATAAAAAACAACTGTAGTTAAAAAGTGTCATTGCATGGCCTTATTTGAAAATTTTTCCTTAAAGGAACTTTAATGTTTGTTGTTGAAACTACTAATACACCAAAAAAGAGAAAAGTATTAAATTACTTTATCATTAACCACAAACGCAACAGGAAGGGTTGATCAGCTCCATATTTTATCATTCAGAAGCGTTCAGCCTTTAAAATATTTAAGCATCCACATTAGTTCTTGTCAAACTAGCACAAAGCAGTGCATAATATGACCTGTGTGTAAGAGCAGAACAAGATAAGAGGGTACAGTCAGGGTGAAATTTCCACAATGGGATTGCCCTGTGCTATAGATAATAGTTTGGCTTCCTGTTTCCAGACAATTACAAAATGATGTTGAATGCTTTCTTTATATTTTTACTTGGTCATGCTAAATCTAGTTGGTATTGAACTACCAAGGATGAAATAATAAATTTGAGACATCCTACGTGCCCTGTATTATTTCACATGGCCAATTAGAAAAAATAAAACTTGATCAAATTTTATGGTGTCAGACAGTGTGGTAATTTGGGTTCTCATGGTATAAATAATGTTAAAGAAAATATTAAGAACTTTTAAGCTGGGCAAGAATCAAAATAATTTTTCAGTGTAACTAATAATCTGAGAGTCTCTTTGCATAGTGCCTATTGTGTACTGAATAAAGGAATGGCTGGGAGACAATTTCTTAAACGCCCCTTAAAATCTTCCATTGGCCTTATGTAAACCAAAGTATATAGAAATATGATTATCAATGAAATCAATATAGAGTATAGAAATGCACAAATATTCACTCTACTCTTTGGGATGAGGAAATACAGGAAATATGTGATTTCCAGGAGGGAGTTAGAGAGTACTAATGAAAAAAATTCTTCTAAATCTTAAACCTCTAATTTCAACAGACATTTATTCCAAGCTTCCTTCCTGTCCTTCTCTAGTTTTTAATCCAAACAACAATCCTGGAGAAAAGAAAAGTTACTATTAGGGAGATAGGAGGAAATTTCACAACAACAGGTATATATTTAAGAAACCTACCCCAAGTTTTAATTTATTCATTCATTCATTCATCCATCCATCCCTTCAACAAACACTGAATTCCTGACATGTACACGTTGCTGGAAAAACAGTGATGAACAAGACAGATAAGGGCCCTACCTTCAAGTAGCTTACGTTATGATGGGAGAGAATAACAATGAACAAAAAACAAATGTAAAATAATTACAGGCTGGAATAAGCAATGCATAAACTAAACCACGTGTTATGATGAAATGTACTGGTTAGGACAGGTCTCTCTGAGGAGATATTCAAGCTAAGATGCAGGAGAAGCAGCTAGCTGGTTATCTGAAAACCAGGAGAAAGCTGTTCCATGCTGAGGAAATAGCAAGTGATCAGAAGGTTCTAAAAATTTAGAAGCCAGCGTAACTGAGGTTTTAATGAACGAGACATAGTCCACAAAATGAAACGGGAGAATCAGTCAGAATAGATCAAGCATTATAGGCCTGGAAAGAGTCTGGATTTTATCCTACAGCCATTAAGAATTTTAAGCAGTCTTTGATGAGATGTGGTAAAATTAAATCCAATCCCAAAGCACGAAAACAGTAGAGTAGGAGGGAAAAGATTCAAAGCTGAAAAAGGATTTTAAATATATGTAAACATTGAGACCTCTAAGCATAGTTAAAAGCAGACCCATATCCTGGAAACTTTATAAACTATCTTTGTGGCAAATATTTTTGAATTATAGAAAATAAAACAAAACAAAACCTAATGGGCATTGAATGCTAATATACAGAAATGCAGCTTTCAATCATATTTATATGTACTGTCAAATAAAAATGCATAGACCTAAGCATTTTGAGAAGTTTTGTTAAGATCGCAGCAACAATAAAACTATTAAAATCTCACCTTCAAGAGGAGGAAAGTAGACGCTAACAGAGTGTATTATGTACAGCCTCTTTAATTTGTTTTAAACTACTAATTTTTAAAATCATTGCTTTCAGAAAAAATTACTTATTGTTAACATTTCATTGACACTGTAATATAAGAATAAAATGATTTTTAACCTTTGGAGAAAAAACACGATTTTCCACACTGGCAACTTAATAAATATTTGGGTGACTATGCCTGTCTTCAACATCTACAGTGAATAATTTAATACAATAATATCACTCAGTTATGTAGTAGTATGCAACTGAATTGTTATAAATTCACATAAATGGCCTGTAATAATATCACAAATTAAAATATAAATTGATAGAATTGTGGGGGTAAATTTTGATTGTGTAGCAAGATCTGCTAAAATAACCACAATTCAGGAGTGAATAGAATAACATAAACACTTGAATGTAAAAAATTATTACCGATATGACATTGGACATATCATTTTGTAGCAAGCAAATATTAAGGGAATAATGATTGAATCTCTTCCCAAAATAAGTTTGCCAATGCAGGATCCAAACTCTCTGATTCTGCTTGCCAGAGCATTTTGTATTTTGAAGTAAGGAGCTGGATCATACTTAGGTTTTTCTGTACATTAAGAAAAGCATTAGCAGTAAAAAGTTCAGCCCAGGTCCTTCTTTGAAGTCCTAGGGACTGCCAAAAACTCTAGGGTATTCTATATCTACTTTCCTTATTGATTGATTCATTCAAAAGTTATTTATCAAGCAGTTACTATGTGCCAAGCACTGCCCTAGACAGTTGAGATTTATCAGTAAACAAAATCACCAAAGATCCCTGCTCTCAGAGAGCTTGGATTCTATCAGCAGGAAATCAATAAATGTTAACCTGATAAATGAGTCATATAGTAGATTAGAAGATGATAAATGCTATAGAAAAAGACAAAGTAAAACAGGATAAGGGAGATCCAGGCATGAGACAGGAAGCTGGTTACAATCTTAAACAGCATGATCAGTGCACACATTCTTGAGCAGGTGACTTGTAAGCAGAGGCTTGAAGGAGGTGAGGGGTTTGCTGGGCATCTGGGAGAAAAGCATTCCAGGCAGGGCCCTAGGGAAGACAGGCCCAGTGTTTTAGAAAAAGAGCAAGGCACCCGAGGGACAGGAGTGGGAAGGTAGAGACCAATTTTATACTCTCCAGTACCCACGAAGGAGAAGCCCTGGAATTTTAGCAAAGATGCAGCTTAGAGCTGCAATATGGAAGGAAGGAAGGAAGGAAGGGAAGAATGGAGGGAGGGAGGGAATCTTATGTTGAATTTGCATCTTAGTGGCAAGCCTCCTGTTTAACCTAGAATTTTTGTCAAAAGTAAGAATCTCGAAGCATTCTAAAGATCATTGTAGTCACATTTCATGTTTGGAGTTTTCTTTTTTATTATTATAATCACTCTTTAAAGATGGTAGTACGTACCACGTCTCTAGCTACCTCATAGTTCTCAGACCTGGTTCAAAGTCTTTCTTAGGACTATACACCTATCTGACAAGCAAATTCGTGTTTATGAAGGAATCAAAATGATAGGGCAGCCCAAGAAACTGCCCAAATGCTGGAACGAAATGTACAGTAATCACTTGGGAAAATGTGATAAATTGATAAGAAAATACAAGATTGTTTTTAAAAATGTGCATTCAGGTGTACTGAGTTTCAAAACAGGACAAATAACTAAGGAGAAACCATGAAAATCAAGACTGCATGTAAAACAATCTCTCTCATCTATTAGTAGGCATCACTCCACTTCTTGATTTTTTTAATGACATTTGTCCATTACAGTCAAGTCAGAAAGAAAAAGTACGACAGTGTTTCAATACTGTTAAATAAAGCAGGAATCTTTTAATAAACTGTTGACTTGAAATACGCCAAAAGAAAGTGGATTAGTTCCCCCAAAACAAAGTGCTTTCCTCAATAAACCAACAATACGTGTTTATTGTAATGGAGTCCAGGACCACCACATGCGATTATAGTAAAAGCTCTGCAGTATTTCCATCTGGCAATAAGAACACAAGATGTTGTGTAAACTACCAGAAGAGCTCTATTTCATTGTAATTAAAATTTAGTGTTACACTTAAGCAGTAAGGCAACTCCAGGAGATGTGATTATCATGAGATAATGACCTTGGAGTATTACAAGGCATACAAGGAACCAAATGCCTCCAATCCTCTAGGGGGCAAGATTATTTCAACATAACAATCTCGACCTCCTCTTGCTTACCCACCCCTGCCCCTGAAGCTGTATGATCAGTGAAAGAGGAAAGCTTGGGATTAAGAGCACTAATATCATTTCTGCAAAAAGAGGACATCAGGGGACTGGTATATGACAAAGATGGCATTGTGGAATGCTGAGGCAGCAGTTTCAAATGAGTTGTGTTGTTTGTGCAATAATTATGCGATGGCTTTAGAATTCTCTGGACACAGATAGAACTGTCAGTGATGTCATAGTCATGTAAGTAATCCTCAGCAAGGGCACAGATTTAACCTTTTTCCCCTGTTTTGGTTTCATGATTTCCATTCCATAATAGCAATAAGATATGACAGGTGGTGCATTTCTTGAGGGTTTATTATTCTTCTTGGGTGGTTGAAGCCATTCAGCCTTTGGCCCAAACCTCTCAAGACATCTGAGATGTATAATAATTTCCCCAACATGCAATGCCTGTCATGTCTTATTGCTTAATTACTTTGTTCTTACCAAGTAATTCTTTTTAAAGTCAATGCGGATAACAGTGCTTACGTTACAGTTTATGCTACTAGAAATTACTTCTAAATGGGAAAACATTAATAAATTTCTATATCAATTTCTAAATAAATTTCATAAATAAATGTTATGAATAAGGGAACATTCTATTATATTATTGTTATAAACTGTAAACTCAAAAGTCACTTAAAATTATGTAAAATATTTATATTTTTTAATAATTTGTTGGAGAAGGAAAGTGAAAAGCTAAAATTAGGGTTAATATAAAATTAGGACATCCTCAATGACAGCTTATGTTGAGGAGATGGGTACCCTAATTATTCAACGGTATCTCAATGCTCAGATATCAAAGAGATAAAAGGGAGAGCTGAGCTTGTACAATATTTTTAATAAAAAAAAGAATGAAAATAAATATTATTAAAGGGAAGCACTGGAACATTAGGAAAATACAAAATATGGGAAGGATTTGAATATGTATGTGTATATTAAATACACAAGACATGGACACACTGAAAGGGTAAAAGAATAAAGATTCAAGGTGTTAGGGTTTTTTTTTTTTTATCTTTTCAAGACAAGGAAGAACCTCCTAAATACAAATGAGCCTTATTAGCCGTATACCCAATTGAAATGTAGAGCTACATGGCCTCCTATTTCATTTTACTAGTATATAGTCATGTCCCAGTAAACACCCTCAACTCTCCACTTGAGAGAGTATAACCTTCACTTCCGTTGAGGCTGAATCTAAGACCTGGTTAGCTTATAAATCTAGAATGCCTTGGGGGGAGTCTACATATTCCTGAAACTCAGGAATATCTACACAAAGATTAATTCACAGAGCCAAAATAACGTGTATCAATAAACTTGACATATTTGCAGAAATCAATGAATACAAACTGTACATTAGAACACTCTCTAAATTAATCTCTCTAACTAATCTGGGTAATTTAGGTACACAACACAGTAACAAATTTCTTGAAAAGGTCTCCGTCATGGTGAATTCTCTCAATGACACATCCCGAGTCACCAGAAACTCAGCAATCATATTATTCAAGGATTCCAGTATGTCAGGCAGGAGAAAGCTCAGTGCTCACTCCTGGTCCAGACCACTCCAAGACTATAGCTCTGATTCCCTTCTTCATTGGAGAATCAACGAGGAACTTCAGCTCCCATTTTCTAATTGATTAATCTTATGCCCTTAGCTAAGGTCAATTGACCTTTTTTGCTCAATCTAGATTCTGCGTTTGAAAAGAAAAAAAGGGGGGGGGGGGAGGGTACTAATACCAGTTCTAACACTTCACAGAGGTTTTGTGAAGACGTGAAATAGAATAAGGGGAAATGTTTTGTAATTCAAGTGCTAGTCACATTCATTTCCACTCTTGCTGCTGTTGCTACTGTTAACACTTGACTGAGCATTGAAAACGGGTGGGGAACACACGTAGGCACAACTTTGGGACAAACATTAAACTAAAGGGATATGGCTGGCATCAGAGAGGGGCCACATTCTTATTTTCTAAAACTATCAGGTGATGGAATGAAAATATCAATTTTTAAATCATTATAATGAGCCACAAATCTCCATATCAAAAAGATAAACACAAGAAAAACTCTTGCAAAATCTCTCTTATGTTGGAAAGCATTCATCACCTATTGATAGAAGATGCTGATTTTGGCCTCCTCCATCAAAGCCTGCTTTAATTGAAAATGAGATAATCAATCCTTCTTTGCATTATTACCTTGCGTCAACAGGAAATCTTTCCATCAAAATCCTGCTCTTTCTCACCTAAAACATTGTTTTACTATTTCCATTACTGTATTCACCAAATTTGTAGATTCTGTGGTGAGAATGTTCAAATCGATTCTATCTTGGATTATAAACTACACAGCAAGAAAAGAACCTGGTAAAAATAACTTCATTGAAAAATGTCAATAAGTGTTTTCATTGGTAAGAAAGAAATGTTTTAAAATTTTACCTGTAAGTATCATTATTTAGGAAGCCTACATATAATTTACCACAATGTTAAACATGTTTATCCTTCCATATATACAAGAAAATCTTTCTTGATTTACATCACAATTTTATCCTTATAGTATGTATAAATTATTTTGCTTCTCTTTCTGATGTATATATTTTTGTGTAGAACTCTTTTTAGAAGGAACTTAAATTATAAATTGTGTTTTCACTTCAAATATTATTTAAAATGCATTCTGACCACAAAGTACCAGAACACAGGGGAAGTCTCTCACAGAGGAACTTCTCTACTTCTACAACAATGTGTCCCTCATATTTTCATAGGTAGATTAGCTAAGCATAATTTGATAATAAATTTTGGTAAAGATGAAGTCTTCCTTCCATTTATCTATCTCTCTGTATCGGTACATATATTTTATCATTATCAACAAAAAGCTAAACTCTCAAGAGATATCTTTAAATTGTTTTCTGTTTTTTTAATTGAAGGAAACTGGATTCTCAAATTAGGCCTTCCAAAAGAACATAAAATTAGAATTGTCTGCTGAGTGAATTCAGAAAGCAAGCTAATAGAATCCCAATATTCCCAAATCTTATTTTCTCAATGATACTTCTATCTACAGAGGTAAGAGTAAAAAATATGGCATTTTTTCTAAATCAAGTACATGCTTGACAAGAAGTATTTATTCCCTTCTAAGAAATATTTAAACACAGCCTTTTCTGATACCAAGCCAAGCAAAAAAGCTCAACCACAGTCCTACAGATCAAATTTTTATCGCACAGAGGCCAGGTGGAAAATCTGACCTAGAACAATTAGTAGCCAACACATGCCTGCTTATTTATCTACCTATCTATCTGTCTGTCTGTCTGTCTTTGTATCTACTTCTTAATTTTTAATGCCACCTGTATGAGCAAAATACCGCTTAGAGTGGGACAGTTCATTCAGGGAGGGGAGTCACAGTGCCACCCTTCTCCCACCTTAATCAAGAGTGCTCTATGAACAATCTATCACCCAGGTTCAACACCTGATCTTGTCCCTGGGGGGAGTATGATATTCCTTGGTGGTGATGATAGTGCTGGTGATGTTGCTGTTCAGTTGCATTATTGATACAGTTGCTTTATTGCAAACCATGACTCTCTACTTTCTGAAATAACTGTTCTTTCCAAAGTGATAAGTTCTTTCATACAATTTCCAAATGGCTTCATACACATTTTCTCGCCCTGTCCTTTCATACTCTGGCTCCCATTTGCTATCCCACATCTACAATGGTGACAGATAGTGATTACACATGTGTCATGAGATCAGAAATTCTTTAAAGATTTTCCAAGAATCCTCATGATAGCTGCTTGAAGCTGCCTTATATTCCCTGGCACCAGATGGAGTTATGAGGATTCTTTTCTTAAGAGTCCATCTGCACAACGACTCTTTATACATCAAAGATTGTTCAAATATACCTTATTTCCTTGAATTAAAATTAAAATGTGGGTGCTTAAACTTGAGAAATAATTTTAAATATTCCACGGTCTTGTCATTGTCATGCATTCTGCTTAATGCTAAACCTTTGAAGGCCATGATCAATTCTAAAAATGTAAAACTTTTAGGCAGGGGCATTTAGGATACTAAGAAAATCTTTATAGGATTCCCTAGACGAGGGACAGGTACATTCCAATATACCTTTACACTGAAATAGCGTTTGACATTTTAAAAACCTGTTTGTGACCATGTTCACTATTTTTTTTTTAGAGAAGATTTAAGCCTAATTTCCCCTGTGTAACTGTATTCTTGCCTTTGTCATCCAGAATTAGATATAAATCTCTTTTTGGCTCTGAGTATGAAAAGTGCTCCCAATGAAAAGATAGCATAGTTCCATAGGATCAAATTTTCTCTTCCACGTTAAAGATGTTTTCTGTGTGAAATAGTAGAGCAAGTCAGTTACGAGAAGACTCAAGACTACCCTAGAGATGTGTAATTTTCATGGCCTATGGGCGGCCCTTGGTGATTTATATTTGCATTCACAAACAAGGATGGACTAAGGACTTAGAGGAGGGGTATCAGAGGTAGGAGATTCAATCCTAGCTCTGTAGAGGTGTATGTTCTTCTTGCATAGGTTTTTCCTACCCTCATGAAAGGATTGACTTAAATCTTAATAGCCTTATGATGGAAACTAGAAGATAAATGACAAATGCTCAAAAAAGTGGGGGTAAAAATACAAACGCTTGGAAAAAATAAATGCCAGCAAGCAAAAACGGCACAGATTACAAAACATTTTAAGAGAATTAAAGTAATAGAGTTCCACAAACAGAAATACTATCTGTTATTCAAGGTATTGGTAGAGCAGGGATTGAAAAAAAATCAATGCACCTATAAACCCAAGACATTTTTAAACAACTGTTTAATACTAAGTGGGACTGGTTCTCAGCTTGTAACAAATAAAAAAATCGGCAGGCTAGGGCGTCATTTCCTTTTACTTCTTCTCTTCAACTTCACAAAATGTGAAAATGTAAAATAAGTAAGCAGTCAGTGAGAGAAACAATTCATATTCTCCCACATCCTTTCATGATTAGCCCTTTAAAAAAATCAGAAGCAGATTTAAAGGTGATTCAACATCAGAGTATAATTTTAACAAGAATAACTTCAGCTCCTACTATGTGCCAGTCACTTTTTCATTTGTGTCTGCTTCAGTTTGTGGAATTCAGTGAAAACTGCATCTTTCAAGTCCTCAGCCTCCATCTCAGAAAACTGAGTCAGTCTAAAATGAATCTCTGCTTACATAAATGACTTCCTCTTTTGTCTTGCTGAAGGGAATTTAGCTTATCTGAATCAGTCTGGTGACAAATCCAAAAGTTTCTTGATGAGATCAGATCATATAGTTCCAGTAAATTAGCACATACCAAATACAGTATCTGCTGAATCTTCAGTATTCCAACAGACTCCTATCTATTGTCAGCAATAGAAAATGACCTTCAAGAAGGCGGCTTAAACTAAGGCTCCTGGAGTTTAATTGAGGCTGTGACTAGACCCGCAAGTGTTCAATCTTTGCCCAACTCCTTTACACGAAGACTCTGTGTCCCCTCTGACTTCATGAATTTATTAACTCTGGAGAAGTTTTAATATACCAAAAAGAAAAGTTCAAAAAGACTTCTTTGTGCCGACATTCTAATGTTTATCGTGTTACCTTTGCTGTAGCCTACAATTTAGAACCTTGGGTTGGCAGAGGCTGAATCACAAGACTGCCCTATAGCTTCCCCATCCAGCCTGAGCCCTGGGTTCCCATCAATATTGTAAAGTTGCTTTCTTGATTCAAAGAATTTCATGAAAGTAGAGGCAGAGTGCTGAAAACCATATATAAAACATAGTTTAATAAATGTTAATTCATTCAGAGGTCACGATGTGCCTCTGAGTTTTGCCTCACGTAGTTCTAGCTTATTTTATCTGACCTCACCATCCTGCATATTTATTTATATATACATACACGCATATACATACACACAAATATACATGTGTATATATAAATATGTAAACAATTGGTAAATCTGAGTAAAGAATTTATAGAAGTCCTTCATATTTTTGCCCTTTTCTAGAAGTTGCAAATTATATCAAAATTAAAAGTTACTCCCCCCAATTAAAAAGCAAATTGCCAGATAAAAAGAGAGGAAGAAGGGAGAGAGATGAAAACTAAATGCAGTGTATAATCTTGATTCGAATCCTAGAGCACAGGGAAAAAAAAAATGCCCTCGAGAATGGCAACTGGTGAAAATTAAATAAAGTAGGTATATTTGAAAACAGTGTTACAATCAGTGTTAATTTTCTGAACTTAATAACAATGCTATGGCTATATAAGTGAAGGTTCTTGGTCTTACTCTTAGGAAATAATTAGGGGGAAGGTGGTATAGGTCTCCAAGTTATTTTCAAGTTTAGAAATACACACACATACACACACCAACCAACCCACATACATATATTCATATATATACATATACATACTCATGTATTTGTTTATGTATATATATGTGGGGGGTGTATTTCTGAACTATATACAGAGAGAGAGATTATAAAAACAAATTTGGCAAAACATTTTAAAATGGTGAACTTGAATGTAGGGTATACAGAAAGGGTTTTGGTGGTGGTTTTTGTTTGCAATTCTTGCAACTTTTCTGTTGACAATACACCCCCTGCACTAAACCCTTAATCCATGATCCCTCATTCATGATATCTGACCCACTTGAGATCTTGTGGCTGACATTTTCTTTATCTTTGAATTTCTGCATGAATTGTTAGTTTCTAACTGCCTCCCTACTGACACCAACATTTTACATGTACCTCCCCAGGCCCTATCCCTATACCTGGCCATAATCCTGATGTAATATACTGCTGGTTCTCAGTCTGATTTCTTTAGAGCATTTGATTCAAAAAGTGCACCTTTTTTCTCAGAGTGAATCCTTATGTTTGGTACCCCTGGTACTTCAAGTGGAATACCTGTGGGCATATTTTTATATATGTATGGCTTATTTTTAAAAAATACATTTCATTTGTATTATCTACCTGTTGAAAGACCATATAACCCTAATTGTTTGGGGACTTTCTGTTAGACTTTATAAATTCCCATGTTTCTTTTTTCAGATAAAACTTATTTCAATTTTATTACATTACTGAAATTCCCTCAAGATAATGCAATCATATGTATTGACTAACTTTCATAGCTCTGTTGTTCAAAATAAAGCAGAGTTGAATTAAAACCTAATAGTCACATAAAAATTACACTGCTTTCTTTTTTTAAAATTTGATTTTATACAGTCAGCCAAGATATCCAAGGCCAGTTATATAAACAAAAATTTTACTAAGAAAAAAAAGCAAAAAAGGTATTTATACCTACAGTAGTTATTAAAATCCAGCTTCAAATACTAAAGCCTTGCAGAGCAGTTCTTCTCTTAAAAGTATAGATGGGAACAAATTGTTTTGTCCACATGAACAATCTCATTGTCCTTGATAATCCTGGAACACGACTAAAATTAATGTGACAAGTATTCTTTTTTCTAATATAAAATAATTCTTCAGAAAAAAAATACAATATAGCCATACTTATATCTCATATCAATGTCAATTATACCAATTTACTTGGATGAAAGATTTTTTTAATCCCCCTTCCTAGTTCCTACTAGGAAGTATGAGTATATTTACCACTTCTATCTACCGTGTGTCATGGAGTGTTAATGTTTCTACAAAATACAAAAATATTAACATTTCATAGTTGATCAATGGATTTCCAAACTATCTAACTTGTGTTGTTACGCTACATTTTTTTTTTTTTTTTTGAGACAGTTTTGTTCTGTTGCCAGGTTGGAATGCAGCGGCACAATGTTGGCTCCCTGCAAGCTCTGCCTCCTGGGTTCAAGCGATTCGCCTGCCTCAGCCTCCTGAGTAGCTGGGATTACAGGCATACACGACTGTGCCCAGCTAATTTTTGTATTTTTCATAGAGATGAGGTTTCACCATGTTGGCCAGGATGGTCTCCATCTCTTGACCTCATGATCCACCCACCTCAGCCTCCCATAGTACTGGGATTACAGGTGTGAGCCACTGTGCCCAGCCACCCTGCATCTTTAAAAGCCATTTTGATATTGACCTCATCAAAACAGTAAGCTTCTTTTAGCATGCTTCTGCTGGTAAAACAAAAAGAAAAAAAGGCAACAATACTGCATAACTGTTTTATAAGAGTCTGTTTGAGTTCCATATTTATTCATCAGGAAATTTCCCGGGATTAAAAAAATTATCCTAATGTTCACGTATCTTGGTTTTAATATGAATAGTTTTTCAATGAAATATGATTTAAACTATGGAAGTGCAATAGCAAAACAATGGACACCTTTAAAGAATATGAGACTTAAGTCTCATGGCAATATGCTAGTTAGTGTTTTGTACAGGGAGGTCCCATCGGTTTAATTTTCTGTTTTCTTCTCACTTTACTCTGATCCTACAAGGATGCAAAAGGAGTAGAAGTGTAATCAGCAAGAATAACTCTCCCCAATGAAGACAGATAAATCCGTACAAGAGAAAACGATATGCGTGTCAACAGCCAAGACTGCATATGACTGCCATACGAGGAGGAGTAAGCACTTGACTCCAGCTTCCACTCTAAAACTTGGGGACATATGATGAAAAGCTGATGTCAGTGATTTTACTTTTGGTGATTCAAATGCTGGTATTCTTTGACACATTCTACTCACAAGCAAGAATAAAGATTCAGAGTAACAGCCCACTTTGTCCCTGCAGATCTGTGAAGCCCAAACAGAGCTGTAAGAAGTTCCCTCACTGAGCCTTCATCTTAAAACCACTGCAATGTCCTGCCTTACAGGCCAAAGGTCTTGTGTGTTTGCATGTGGAAAAAGCTGAGCTTGACAAACTATCACTAAGACTGATAGTAAAGTTTAGTACAACAAGACCTTGATCGTTTCGTCTTAAAAGAAGCTATGTAATAAGTTGCAGCAAGGGAAAGAAAAGGAAGCATGAGATGTTCCACAGAGGAACAGAGCAACAGGAACTTCAGCAACAGAGAGCTGAGAAAACAGTGCGAGTTTTATTTAATTCCTACTTAACATTATTTTGCATAGTAAACAAAAGAGTTATTTTTGAAAATCCCTTTGGATAATTTCTGCCACCTAGAATTCTGAACATTTTGTCTCACTGCCTTATAAAAGAATCAATTAATTGAATAAGAGAAGGGATTCTCCCCTGATCTTTTCAAGAATCCTTAAAAGGCACATTTCTCACTAAGGATCTTGAAAGTGTATTTCTAGCCAATCCCAGGAGTCATTGCTCAGAGATTTACATTTCACAAATGTAATCAACAGTCTAAGCAGGATATTGACATTTGGACTGCAGAGCTCTGCTACCCGCTGCATGACTGCCATCCTGAACTCGGCTGTGGAGCTGCCGTCTATGCGGAGTTTATCCAGAGGGTTCTAGTGGTACTTCCCAACAGAAACCAGAGCAGACATGTATCATGGGCCAAGAAAACCCCTTCGGCATTGAAATAGTATTCCCTGCATGCCCCAAATTAAAAAGTAGTTTCAAATAAAATATATGTCCACAGTAGAGATGTTATTAGGTACAGTCTGAGGCAACTTCCATGACCACTTCCCTAACACAAAACCTCAAGCTATTTCTTTTTCTTTATAGCATTTACCACTTTCCAGAATTTGTTTCTTTCTTTGTGTATTGCTTTGCTCTTACACTAGAAG
This sequence comes from Saimiri boliviensis, assembly GCF_048565385.1. Lineage (NCBI taxonomy): Eukaryota > Metazoa > Chordata > Mammalia > Primates > Cebidae > Saimiri > Saimiri boliviensis. The sequence goes on along the minus strand of NC_133464.1, from coordinate 39,593,847 downwards.
CACACACACACGGTGAGGATGGGGACGTGGACGTGGTCACCATGGCAGCCACAGCATAAGAGCATGCCTGCTCCAAAATAGATACTCAGAAGACATCTGTTGAACAAATTAATGGCAGAACACTCTTGCCAGTGTGGCTGTTAAACACAGAACGCTGCGCCAGAAGATGAGTAGGTAGATTCAGACATTCAAACATCTGTCATGCGAGTGAGCGTTACATTTGTGCACCACTTACAGAATTCAGGATGCATAGCACACAGTCTATATGAGGAAGGGTCATCTTAAAGAAAATTTCAGGGCCATCATCAGAGCTCACTCTCCCATCATCTTGTTTATGATTTGATAATTCTAGCAGGTCCAGAGAGGAGGCTACACGGCACTGCTGCATTTGCAACAGAGCTCATCTAAATCGTAGGCCACTGCTGAAGACAGAGGTTACACTGGTCAATAAATTGATGAAGATGTCTTCCAAAATATTGTTTCACTGTGCCCTTTGCTGAAGTGTTGAAATCACTACGAGCTCTTCAAAATTATGGTGTAAATGTCCCTAGATGTTATGCTGAGAATGTACAATAGAGGCTTTCATAGGACAAAAAAAGAAAAAGAAAACCTTTTAAAAGCTTATCCTCTACCAGGAATTAGTGGGAGGAAAGCATCTTGGAAAAGAATATCCCTCAGTCTTTATGTTTTGTCTCAACAAAAACACAGTTGTAGACCCATAGACCCTCAGGGAACTTTGTATCTGTGAAACTCAGTATTATGGAAAAATCCTAAAATGGCTTTCAAACCTGAATAGCACACCTTTATGAAATCACAGAGGGTGTGATACAACCTAGAGAACAAACAACTTGTAGGCTAAGAAATAGGTTTCCGATCCATAGTACATTTCAGAGTATTCTGAATAATAATGTTGCATTCCAAAGGTATGATTTACAGTCTTCCCTAAATCTGGTCTCCAGAGCTGACTTAGGCTAATTTCTAGATCCTACTGCATCTACTTAGATCTTGTGCCCCATATATTTTGAATGCTAAATGCAAAACATGTACACTATTGGTGGCTATATTTTAGGTGAGGAATGCAATTCTTCCCCATAGTGGCAATACAGCATCCTCTCAGTTATAAATATCTTCACTTCAATGAGAAAAGATGATGAAATTCTTTTTGAAGACTCTCAAAGGGCTTGCAGATTTTTAAAAATATTACCGCCACTTTGTTTGGAAGAAATACAGTTTGGTCGTAAAACCATCATTTGTGATCGGATTTATGAACATGACATGCATTTGCATGCTGTGCATGAAAACCCCGTACCAAGGAGTGGTTTCAAACAAGGAAACTGTGGCTAGTTAGAATGTTCTCACCTGTGTTATCATTAACAAATTTCAAGTTCCCTCAATCTGTTGAAAATGAAGGTAATTCAAATGAATCTTCCTTTGCACGAATGGTCTATCAACTTCAAAATTCCTCAACATCATTGAACTTTTTCCAGTTAGATAGGGAAATTCTTTTTCTATATAGACTCCAAAGTGCTTTTTCTTTTAAAGACAGATTGAGGGAAAGCATCTTTCTTTTTATGTATTCTATTTGTGGCTTGCTAAGCACTAAAGTCTATCTATAACTAGCTTAGAACATCTTATCATTGAGCACAGTACTTGAGCATGTTTTTTTTAAAAAAGAGTTGCCTATTAAATCTAATTTATTTACTCAACAATCCTGATTAAGCACCAGAAAGCTACTACTGGATTTTTTAAAAATAAATAAGTAACTTACATTAAAGAAGCTTACAGATGAGGAATCACCACACTATCTTCCACAATGGTTGAACAAATATGCACTCCCACCAACAGTGTAAAAATGTTCCTTTTTTCTCCACAACCTCACCAGCATCTGTTATTTTTTGACTTTTTAATAATGGTCATTCTGATTGGTGTGAGATAGTGTCTCACTATGGTTTTGATGTGCACTTCTCTAACAATCAGTGACACTGAGCTCTTTTTCATATGATTGTTGGCTGCATGAATGTCTTCTTTTGAAAAATGACTTTTCATGTCCTTTGCCCACTTTTTAATGGGGTTGTTTGGTTTTTTTCTTGTAAACTTGTTTACATTCCTTAGAGATGCTGGATATTAGACCTTTGTCAGATCCATAGTTTGTGTGAGTTTTCTCCCATTCTGTAGGTTGTCCATTTACTCCATTGATAGTTCATTTTGCTGTGCATTAGCTCTTTAATATTTCTATACTATAAAGAAGGAGGAAATAAGGGTTCAGTAGAGGTGTATGTAAGACCTTATACTAAAAAATGGAAAGAGGTCATTAGTTAGGACGTGGGGGATCTGGTAAAGCTTCTTGAGAAGTTGTAATCTGTGTTTGGTTTGAACAATTGGTATAATTTTGATCATTGGAAAATGAAGGGAGTGTGAGGGAAGGGGAAGCATCTGATTCAATAATTTGGAGACTTCTCTCAAATTCAGTGGCAGGCACAGCCAAAATTTTATGAAAGCAAATACACTGGACTGATATTGGAGATGTAAAATGAAGCCCATGGTACACTTTCCAATAATGACATAAGGCAACCCTCAAAGAATTTGGTGACTGTCCAAATTATTTGAAGTGAAATAGTTTCCATAGATGAGATCTATATTTTAAATATCCAATATTTCTATACAGAGACCGTGTAAATAACCAGTGTTTCTACACAGAGATCATTCATTTTTACTGTACTCCTTAAGAGAAACAAGAATTCCTCTATGAAGTAAAATGCAAAGCTGAACATATTTGGCAGAATCATCCCAAGCACATGTAAAACAGCATTATCACACCAGCTGCTGATTTGGTCCCAGTGTTTTATCCCGTCAATAAGGAAATCCTTGATGTGCTATTGAATATACAGTTATCTTGACAGCCATCTTCATGTAATATTCAGGATAGCTTTTACACAGTCTCAGTTATAATATTAGCCTGAGATCTAATGTTTGCTCTTTATTTAAGAGATGATGAACTTGATTGGATGTTTTCTCTGCTGTGAGCCAGTTCAGACTCAGAATTCTCCTGGGCAGATCTCACTATCTTAAACTGACCATAAGTTTAAGACGTTCCTAGCCAAAACCCTATTCTTATCAATTACTGTTCTACGCCACTGGTTTTACCCAGCTTTAACTCAAGAGCTATTTTCATCAGCTTTCCATCATGTATTGGGCCTGATCTTTGAAATATTGTATCCACTGAATTGCTATCATCCAAGATAAGAAAGAACTGTCTTCAAAGCTCTATCTTGGTTCAAAAGAAAACTATTCTCACATTAAATATTTCTAAGCTCTTTTACGATTGCTAATCCACACAAGATTATTGGATATAGTTTCCCAGATTGAGATACATGTTTGGGAAGGAAAGAAGGGAGAAGGGATGGCAAGGAGTAAAGGAGGAAGGACGGGAGGAAGGGAAATATTGGGCAAATAATTACAAGCCCCTGAAATGAGGTCTGATGATTTTGCCCTTCCCTGGTGTTAGGAAGTCAGGTATGCAAGCTCTATATTCAAGAATTAAATAGTACACTTAACCTTTGAGTAATTTCAGATGCCGGGTTCTAGATGCAGCATTATAAATAAGATGACAGGGACTTATATTACTGCTGAGAAACTGGGTTTGATAAACTAAAGACAGCCATGTATAACCAGTCATGCTCCTGGTGAGAACAGGTGGCTCACTGCCTAATGAGAGCAACGTTCAACAAGCTATTTACAAAGCTGTGGATGACATGTAGGGAAGCCACAGAGAGAACACAACATCTACAGCTAATAGGAGTAGAAAGCCATCGCTGTCTCCGCGTCTAAAGGAGGTAGAGCAATCAAAGGAAATAAGAGACAAGGGAGGCTGCGGGGACCAGGCCACTCGGCAGAGCCATAACCTTAGATTAAAGCAGGTGGTCATTTCTTGGCAAATCTGCAGGCAGGGAACCAACCTCACCTTTAACCCTCCCCTCTGATGCCCAGAGCTGGTTTATCTGATTGGCAAAAATCAGTGAGTGAGGTAACCAGTGAGCAAGGAAGCTTGCTGTTCTTTTCCAAATAAGCCCCACCAGAAGCAGAGAGTAGGGATCAGGAAATAGAATGAAGAATAGGTCTAAAAGGACTCACAGCAGAAATCCAGTACATCATATTAGTAATATGGATTAGGCACAGTATTGTAAATCAATTATTTATGAAGAAAGAAGAAGAACAGGAAAAATCTCAAACTCCTTATTTCATCTATAAAAACTCTTTGGCCCTAGAGTCTTAAAATTAGATAATTTCAAATATTTTGAGTAGAAAATATTCCTAAAATTGTACATGCATAAGCAAGCACACACACACACATACACACACACACACACACACACACACACAGAGAGAGACACAGAAAAGGGATCTAGTTATTACAGACCCCCCCCCAAAAAAATGATGGGGAATTGGCAGATCAGTAACCTTGCTGGCTCTATATACAAAAGGTGGCATGGTGAGGATACTGTTAGGGGTTAGAAGGAAGTGAGAAGTTTTGGGAACTGAGACACAAGGAGAGGTGAGGTAATAAATAAATGGCACAAAGGCTTTCTTTCAGGCTTCATGGACTTATTGCGAGCTATAGTGCAGGAAAAATCTCAAACTCCTTATTTCATCTATAAAAACTCTTTGGCCCTAGAGTCTTAAAATGTAAATAATTTCAAAGATTTTGAGTAGAAAATATTCCTAAAATTATACATATATAAACATGTACACACACACACACACACACACACACACACACACACACACACACAAATACACACACACACAAAGAGATACAGCAAAGGGATCTAGTTATTACAAACCCCCCAAAATTGATGGGGAATAGTGCAGTTACTAATTTAAGCACACTTCACTCAAACATGAAGAGAAATCAAGCATCTGATATGATTTGGCTGTGTCCTCACCCAAATCTCATCTCGAATTGTAATCCCCATGTGTCATGTAAGGAACTTGATGGCAGGTGATTGAACTATGGGGGCGGTTTTCCCCATGCTGTTCTCATAACACTCAGTTCTCATGAGATTCGAGAACTCACTGAGGGGCTCTTCCCCGTTCACTCTCATTCTCTTTTCCTGCTGCCTTGTGAAGACGGTACTTGGTTCTACCATCTTTATGGTTTTCCCACCATGTGGAACTGTCAGTCAACTAAACCTCTTTTCTTTATAAATTACCTAGTCTCACATATACTCTGTAGAAGTGTGAAAACAGACTAATACAGGAAATTGGTACCTTGAAGAGTGGGACACTGCTATAAAGATAACCTGAAAATATGGAAGTGACTTTGGAACTGGGTAATGAGGAGAGGCTGCAACAGTTTGGAAGACTCGGAAGAAGACAGGAAGATGTGGGAAGGTCTGGAACTTCCTAGAGACTTGTTGAATGGTTTTGACCAAAGTGCTGATAGTGAAGTGGACAATGAAGTCCTGGTAGAGGTGGTCTCAGATGGAGATGAGGAACGACTTGGTAACTGGAGCAAAGGTGACTCTTGCCATGCTATGGCAAAGAGATTGGTGGCATTTTGTCCCCGTTCTAGAGAAGTGTGGAACATTGAACTTCAGACAGCTGATTTAGGATATCTGGCAGAAGAAATTTCTAAGCAGCAAAGCATTCAAGAGGTGACGGAGCATAAACGTTTGGAATTTTTGCAAAAGTTTGGAAATTTCTGACCATGTGGTAGAAAAGAAAAACTCATTTTCTGAGGAGAAATTGAAGCCAGCTGCAGAAATTTGCATAAGTAATGTTGAATATTAATCACCAACACAGAGGGGAAAATATCTCCAGGGCATGTCAGAGAACGTCGAAGAAGCCCCTCTCATCACAGGCTCAGAGGCCTAAGAGGGAAAAATTGTTCTGTGGGCTGGGCCCAAGGCCCTGATGCTCTGTGAGCCCTCGAGTTATGGCACCCTGTGTCCCAGCTGCTCCAGCTTCAGCTGTGGCTAAAAGGAGCCAACATACATCTCAGGCCATTGCTTTAGAGGCTGCAAGCCCCAAGTCTTGGTGGCTTCCATGTGGTGTTGGGCCTTTGGGTACACAGAAGACAAGAGTTGAGCTTTGGGAACCTCGGCCTAGGTTTCAGAGGATGTATGGAAACACATGGATGTCCACGCAGAAGTCTACTGCAGGAGTTGAGCCTTCATGAAAAAAACCTCTGCTAGGGCAGTCTGAAAGAGAAATGTAGGGTTGTAGTTCCCACAGAGTCCACATTGGGGCACTGCCTAGTGAAGCTGTGAGAAGAGGGCCACTGCCCTCCAGACCTGTGTGGTAGATCCACCAACAGCTTGCACGTGTACCTGGAAAAGTCACAGCCACATAACACCAGTCCATGAAAGTAGCTGGGGAGTGCTGTACCCTGCAAAGCCACAGGGGTGGAGCTGCCCAAAGTTGTGGGAGCCCACGTCTTGCATCAGTGTGCACTGGATGTGAGCCATAGAGCCAAAAAAGATTTTTGAACTTGAGGTTTAACGATTGCCCCACTGGATTTCAGACTTGCACAGGGCCTGTAGCCCCTTCATTTTGACCAATTTCTCCCATTTGAAATGAGAGAATTTATCCAATGCCTGTACCCCCATTGTATCTTGGAAGTAACTAACTTGTAATTCTCATGTATCAAGGGAGGGACCTGGTGGGAGGTGTGATTGGATCATGGGGGCAGTTTCCTCCATGCTCTTCTCATGATAGTGAGTGAGTTCTCATGAGATCTGTTGGTTTTACAAGGGACTCTTTCCTCTTCACTTTCTCTCTTTCTTTCCTGCCACCGTGTGAGGAAGGTACTTGTTTCTCCTTTGCCTTCTGCCATAATTGTAAGTTTCCTGAGGCCTCCCCGGCCATGCTGAACTGTGGGTCAATTAAATTTCTTTCCTTTATAAATTACCCAGTCTCAGGTGTTTCTTTAGGGCAGTGCAAAAATGGACTAATATAGTATCTTTATATTTTCTATAACTATCTGATCTCACTCATAGGGTTCAACATGTTAGGTAGCAGAAGAAGGAGAAAGAGACTACATTAGGTAGTACAGTTGTCATAGTCCGTTCTACTATACTTTGTTATTATTTCACAGTGTACTCTTTCTGCTTACAAAAAGAAAAAGAAAAAAAAAACTAAAACAGCCCCCAGGCAGGTCCTTCAGTCGGTATTGCAGAAGAAGGCATTGTTAGGGGAGATGCCAGTTCCACATATGTTATTGCCCCTGGAGAACTTCTAGTGGGACAAGATATGAAAGTGGAAGACAGTGATATCGATGAGCCTCACCCTGTGCAGACCCAGGCTAATGTGTGTGTTTGTGTCTTTGTTTTTAACAACAACAAAAAAATTTACAAAGTAAAGGAAAATAAACAATTGTAAAAGTAGAAAAAAGTTTAGAGAATAAGGTTATAAAGAAAAGTCCCTTTGTGATGTTCCCACAATGATGAAATCACCTATGACACATTTCTCAGAATGTAGCCCCATCATTAAATGACACATGACTGTAGATTTCATTATTTTATAACTTCTCAGTTTAAAGTTCAAGTAAGTTAAGTATCAATAACCCACAGAAATCAAAAGCTTTTTAAGGTCTTCAATAATTTCTTAAGGGTAAAAAAGCATCTTGAGATAAAAAATTTGAGAACTTCTCTTCCAGTCTCCAGGCGCACTTCTTAACATATTTTTTAAAATCATTATTTAGGCACCTCTCTGCAAAGCCACAGCCTCACTAAAGAGCTCAAAAAACGAATGCCAACTAAATTTTTCTGTTCCAGGAACCATCAGGGTTCTCCCTCTCTCAGAACTTGAAAATAAAATGTTCAAATCTTGAAGGTAATATGACTCCAGTAGGGGAACTTTTAAAGTTCCAGTTCAGTATCTACAAGATATTCTCCTATCTGAGAGGTCTAGGGAGATGACAAACCAAGTGTGAGATTCTGGGCTCAGGTGGGGCCCCTTCCAGGACCCAAGAAACAAAAGCTGCCTAAGAGTTTAGGGGTGGGGAGAGACACTTTTGTCCACATCACTGCCCCATGTCTTCAAAACCTTCAGGTAGCACAGCTGTGGACAGTTTATCAGTCTCCCAAGGGCTCCTGGCATGGGCGCTATTGAGGAATCTTGATGGAGAAGTTCACATAGTAGATGGTGAACAAAATTTATCGTAATCACGTGGAGCTACTAGAAAAATGTAAAAACATGGATGCTGACATTGTGGGTAAACAGATGGGGTCCAGGTACTGTCAAAAGCCAACTATTAATCTTGATGAAACAACACTTTTACCTGTGGGCTGCTGAGGCCTGAAACATACCTACAAACTATGTGCCTATGATCAAGTACTGATACACCATAAATTGTTATAGAAATATAATATAATCTATATATTGCAGTTGATCAGCCAGCCAAAGAATATAAAGATAAATTATTCTTGTAAACATAGAATAATTTTTATATCAAAAATATTAAAGTAAAAATCACAGCAACCAGAATCTGTATTTTTGAATGCCAGATATTGTTCTAAATGCTTAGAGTGACTCTTCATCTAATTGTCTGATAAATTCTGAAATATAGATATTATTATCATCCTCATTTTAGACTTAAGGAAACTCAGGAAAGAAGTTTGTCCAAGGCCACACATTAGGAAGTGTTAATAAAATATGCTTTTTAAATTTTTTCTCCCCAAATCTACCTTCACAGCAAAAATCAGTCACCCTGTAATGATACACATTTACATAAAGCTTCAGTATATTTGTAATATAAAAGCTCCATTTCTCAACTCTCCATCATAGCCCACCCGTCTCTTTCACAGACACCCATCTCAAATGGTCCTGAGAAAAGCAATCTGGTTCAATTTGCTAAGGGGGCAAAAAAATCCCAATCAGGTTTAGTGATTGCCACAGTTGGAATGTTCTGAAATCAGGGCCATGTTCCTGTCATGGCAAATTAGGTCAGCATGGTGAGACATGGAACCATGCATAGGATGACGGAATGTAAAAGTACATTATTAGCTGATGTCCTCTCTGTTTTATTTTTCCCCGGTGACATTTAACAAATTGAATGTAAATGTTCAGAACCACACAATGCTCTGTTAGATGGTTTAAAAGATGTAGAAGGAGGAAACAGTAGCACGTGCACTGGCAGACAACATCATAATATGACATTGACTATTGCAAACATTTCAGAAAATGTTCTTTTTCTAAGAATGTCTTTTAGAAGTTATCCCTTCAATAGTCCAGTGCTTTTTTGCTCAAGCTGTTGTTTTTAAGTATGGCAGAACTAATTCTGTAAACCTCTAGGTGGTATTATAGAAACATGGATGTTTAAAATATACAACCTTATAATTGGACATGGGGCTATTATACAAAATTAATAAAAGCGTGAATATTTTAAACTACCCTATTGAACACTAGAAAATAATTTGTATTTTTTTTAATTTTTAAAGATTTTCTTTTTTTTTCCCCATAGTCCTCCAATGCTAGATGTCTTCAACAGACATCAGGTCAAAGTCAAAAACTGTTGGTCGCAATCCCATTACTGGGTATATATCCAAAGGATTATAAATCATTCTACTACAAGGACACGTGCACACGAATGTTCATTGCAGCACTGTTTACAATAGCAAAGACCTGGAACCAACCCAAATGCCCAACGATGATAGACTGGATAGGGAAAATGTGGTACATATACACCATGGAATATTACACAACCATCAAAAACGATGAGTTCACGTCCTTTGTAGGGACATGGATGAACCTGGAAACCATCATTCTCAGCAAACTGACACAAGAGCAGAAAATCAAACACCATATATTCTCACTCATAGGCGGGTGTTGAACAATGAGAACACATGGACACAGGGAGGGGAGCACTACACACTAGGGTCCGTTGGGGGGAAATGGGGGAGGGGCGGGGGGGTGGGGAGGTGGGAAGAGATAGCATGGGGAGAAATCACAGATACAGGTGAGGGGACGGAAGGCAGCAAACCACACTGCCATGTGTGTACCTATGCAACAATCTTGCATGTTCATCACATGTACCCCAAAACGTAAAATGCAATTGAAAAAAAAGAAAAAAAAAAAAAACTGTTGGTCATCACCTAGTATTTTAAATCTTATGTATCTCAGACAATCAGTAAGACAAAATGGCAGGATAGTTTAGTGGCTACATATGGGGGCTCTGTAGCCAGATTTTTTGGTTAGAGTCTTGACTCTACCACTCGTTGGCTGTGTGACCTTGGGCAAGTTACTTAACTTCTCTGTCCCTTTAGTCCCCTGTAGTGTGAAATAAGTTTAATAATACCTCATCAGAATTTTTATGAGGAATAAGGGAGTTAACATACAGAAAGCACTTAGATAACTGCTCAGTATATAGTAGATACTCAATAAAAGTTACCTATTAGTATCACGTTATAAATGCTTGACTTTTACAGCCATTTTAATCTAAATGTCTTGCAGATAAAACCCAAATGGACCACAACTTCCTTCACCAATGTTAAAGCAAATCAAAACTCAGAGATATATTTAAAAGAAATATAAATCCAAATTCAAAGAGCCTGAAAAAAACTTAGATTTTACTAATGTTTTCTTGCAGATATAAAAGTATTCGCAGAAAAAAATCTAGGGCATGTGCTTTCTGAAATAACATTTGTATTTGCCATATACATTTTTAAAAGATCACTGTTACTATTATAAGAAAGACATCGCTGTCCTCTTCAGGGACAGTGCATTCCCCACCGGCTACAGCCTGACACACCACACAGCCCCCCAGTCTCCTGCAGCCGCTCCCCCAAGCATGGCACAGAGCCTCTCCTTGCTACGGCAGCAGCACGGCACAACACACTTGACTTCACGCTTGGCGCCAAAGCTGTTGGTGAGACCATTCTAAAAGGCCTCCAGTCCATTTTCCAGGAGCAGGGGATGGTGGAGTCGGCACACACCTGGCAGGACCGTGGCTATTTAGCAACCTACACAAATAAGAATGGCAGCTTTGCCAATTTGAGAATTTACCTACATGGATTGGTGTGGCTGGACCTTCAGAGTTACAATAGTGATGTGCAAGGCAAAGAAAAGAGGAACAGTATTTGGAACAAAGTAGAAGAAAGACTGAAAGAATCGAGTCAGGACAGTACTGGGCGGGTGAAATGATTACCACCCACAGTTTGAGGAAGAGCCATGGACAGATAGTAGCCCACCGCCAGTGGGTGCCTTGTTGAATATGACATAGATGAAGTGGCATATGACGAAGATTTACCTTACCAAAATATAAAAACTCTACAGTTGAAGCCATTTGGAAATATTCTCATCCTTAGTGGGGATGTTAACTTGGCAGAGAGTGATTTGGCCTATACCCAGGCCATCATGGGCAGTGGCAAAGAAGATTACGTTGCCCAAGATGTACTCATTCTGGGAGGCAGATTTGGGGACATATTATATGAAACAGTCAGACTAAAACCAAAGATGATCACTATGGTAGAAATTGACCAAATGGCAATCCATCAATGGATGTAAGAAACATACGCAAAAAATGTGCGGCGATGTCAGGCAATCTTCAAGGAGACTGTGATCAGGTTCTAATAGAAGATTGTATTCCCATACTGAAGAGGTACACCAAAGAAGGGAGAGAATTTGATTATGTGATTAATGATCTGACAGCTGTTCCAATCGCCACATCTCCAGAAGATTCTACATGGGAGTTTCTCAGACTGATTCTTGACTTCTCAATGGAAGTATTGAAACAGGATGGAAATATTTTACACAGGGGAACTGTGTCAATCTGATGGAAGCACTGTTTCTCTATAAGGAACCACTTGGGTGCCTGTATTGCCCTGTGGAATTCTCAAAGGAGATCATCTGTGTCCCTTCATACTTGGAATTGTAGGTATTTTACACTGTTTGGAAGAAAGCTAAACCTTGAAGATGAATATCTCCTAAATACATGGGCTAAAAATAGCTTCGTCTATATGCTGTACATGACATTGAAATAAGTTAGGCAATTGAACGTGAATTCCTTAAAGTTTTCCTTTTTAACATTATTATTTTTAATTTTAAAAAAACAGAAAATGTACATTTTGATGAACTCAGGGTGTTATTTTTTTGAAAGTCAGGTGAAGGATGCTCAGACAGCACAGTGAAGACTGCTAAATGCATGAGACACCCCCACCCCTACTCCTGTCATGTGATTTTTGTTCCTTTTTATTTCTCTGTGTGCTTTTTTGTTTTCGTTTTGGTAGTTCTTCAATTTGGATATTTGGAGGAATGAACATTGTTGTTTTGTTCTGCAGGAACAATACAGGTATTGATCGACTTACAACCTATGCAACTTATGACCATTCGACTTTACGACCACAATCGCTAGCCACGACTGCTCTGGTCTGGCAGCGTGAAGGTTGCCCAGCAGGGTGTACGACAGTGCGGACCAGCTTCCGGCAGCACTACCATCTCTGTGTGCACCATTTCAACTGTTATCCCAGACTCGTTACAGCAATTTGGGTTTTGTGTCTTGGATATTTTTCATCAAACCCCTCCCAAGATGTCTACCAAGAGGCTGTGTACGTCTCAGCCTGCCAAGAAGGAAAGTTCACCACTAAGGGATTATCAGATGGTTTATCTTTACTGAATAGACTTCTTATACATTTTGAAGCAATGGACCCAAACATCGAACGATTTGCAAGGATTGAACGGATGGCGCATGATATGTTTCGTCCGTATCATGAAATTTACGAAGAAGAAAAGAAACATACAATTCAGACAAAGCTCACCATGTTTATGAAAAAACTAACTCTGGTAACCCCAACTGTTGCCTCAGATGACATCAACGATCCACAGCCAAGCACCAGTGGCCAATAAAATGTTTCATACATGTTTATATATTTTGATATGTTTTGCAATTGGGAAAATGTTTCCTATGGTATTTTTTACACCTGTATTTTGTATTTTTGTATGCACCTGTATTTTGTAATTTTGTATGTTTTGCAAATATTAAACCAGTTGTACTGGTAATGCAGTGTTTTACTTAAACCTGACAAATGTAAAAATAAGAAAAAAAATGGTTTAGAGATGATACAAATGGTATAAAATGAACAAAGAAAATTATGATCTATAACAATAATGAAAGAAAATTTTGATAAAATATGACTTAAAGATTTTTATTACATCATTTCACAGTACTGTACATATGGCCTACTCAACTTACGACCAAATCGTGTTACGACTGGTCTGTCGGAACCAATCGTGGTCGTAAGTCGAGCACTAGCTGTACTGATGGTGTTTCTTTCCCCCAAAATTGAGTTAGATACTAAAATTTGGTGCTTATAAGAGAGTTGAAAAATGAATAGGAATTGCTTCAATTAAAATTACAAAAGAGACAAAAAAAAAAGAAGGATATCATGAAGGAAGCACTTAGTTGCTGCAGTTGTTCAAACACAAGATGAGGTTGGAATGGATAATAATCATGGAAACAGAGATGCAGAAAAGCAGAGATTCTTTACCAAATATTTAATAAATATGATGTGGAGCTGTTTCCCCACAGACACAAATATATAACCATAGAAAGGAACAAGCTTGAGTGAAGATGTGGAGAAACTGGAACCCTCACACATAGCTAGTGAGATTATAAAATGCAGCCATTTTGGAAAACAGTTTGGCAGGTCCTCAAAACATTAAACACAGAGTTACCATATGACTAGAAATTCTATTAATACTCTTAGGCATATACCCAAAAGAACTAAAAAGATAATGTCTACATAAAATAAAAACTTGTACACAAATGTTCATAGCATCATTCATTACATTAGCCAAAAGCAGGAAAGAACCCAAATGTCTATCAACTGATGAATGGAAAAATAAAGTGCAGTATGTGCATGCCATGAAATAGTATTCAACAATAAAAAAGAATGAAAACAATTTTTTGAGACAGGGCCTCACTCTGTTACCCAGGCTGGAGTGTAGTGGCATAATCAGGGCTCACTGAAGCCTCAACCTCCCAGGCTCAGGTGATCCTCCCACCTCAGCCTCCCAAGCAGCTGTGACCACAGACATGTACCACCACACCCAGCTAATATTTTGTATTTTTTATAGAGACAGAGTTCTGCACATCGCCAAGGCTGGTCTTGAACTCCTAGGCTCAATCAATCTTCCTACCTCAGCCTCTCAAAGTGCTGCAATTACAAGTATGAGCCACCACCATGTCCTGTCAGGAATAAAATATTGATAAATGCTACAACATGGATGAAGCCTGAAAACATGATGTTAAATTATTTTTAAAAAGTCAGATACAACAAGCCACATATTTGATGACTCCATTTCTGTGAAATATCCTTAGTGGGTAAATCCAAAGAGACAGAGAGTCCATTTGTGGTTGCTAGCACGTGGGAGAAGGACGACTGGAGAGTGACTGCTAATGGTACAGGGTTTCTCTTTGGGATGATGAACATGGTCTGAAATTAGATAGTGGTGATAATGGTATTACTTGGTGAACACACTAAAAAAAAAAACCTTCGAACTGTACACTTTAGAAGTGAGTTGTACAGTCTTTCTCCATACCCTGTTAAAGTTCTTAAAGTACAGAAAAATTTACTTAAATAAAAAAGATATCTGAAGAGCTATTTCTTTATCTCTTCAAAAATAAATGGTTTTTAGAAAAACACCCTGAGAGTTCCCTTATGAAATTTTGCTTGAGGATAAGGAATTTAAACTTCTGGCAATGTAGACTAACAATATTGGTTATCTTCTGGGAGATGCAGCCTATAGATTAGAGTGATTACTTAGTGATGTTTTACCAACAAGTAATTCTCAGATCAACCACAGAAAGGAAGAGTAATTAAAAGTTAACCAACGTCACCAAAAAATAAGTACTTTTTTTCATAATACTGAAAGCAGAAGGGGACTAAAGCTTTAAAATGAAAGATATTCTTACACGATTAAAATGATCACCCCTACACACTGAGGTCTGTTGGGGGGAAATAGGGAGGGACAGCAGGGGGTGTGGAGTTGGGGAGGAATAGCATGGGGAGAAATGCCAGATATAGGTGAGGGGGAGGAAGGCAGCAAATCACACTGCCACGTGTGTACCTATGCAACAATCTTGCATGTTCTTCACATGTACCCCACAACCTAAAATGCAATAAAATAATTTTTTTTTAAATGATCACCCCAGGAACAACTGGTACGATGTCTGGTGGGGTGAAAGAGGACTGATATTATAAGTTTTCTAATCTTTTTTAAAAAGCCAATTGGACACGCTTAACACTCACCAAGTCGTTGCATGGTCACTGCAACTTGCACACCCTTGAGCTTTATACAAGAGAAAGATGCACCCCAATACTTGGAATTTGAAAACCAAGATTTTCAGCTTCACAAATTGCAGCATTATAACATATTTTTAAGTCCATTATAGGCTATAGGTATTTTACTAGATACCTTTCTTAATCCATTTATCTCAGCTTAACAACTTTAGGTATATTGCTATAGAAGGAGGCTTGACAATTCTTGCCTTTCTTCACTGTAAAGCCCATAAACACCCCAAAATACACCAAAACTCTTGAAAGTATCATACAGATTATTAGACGAAGAATGATACAGGACCAGATAATTTTTTCAACTTTATGTCTATCACTTTTAGTCTCTTTCTCATTCCGTTGTGAACCAAATAACTCTCTACAACAGCTCTGAACATTAGCAGGATATTCTCTCCCATCCAAATTGTGAAGGGGGAGATAGGGAAATGACAGAGAAAAAAAAAATGACACTCTGCCACAGATTCTGTTCTAGGATTATGAATTTTTTTCAGTTAAGTGTACAAGGTTATCAAGGTGGTAATTTCATATTTGCTCTGAAACTTAAAATATTGGAAATATTGCAAAACTTAAAATATAGGTGTTTGGCTGAAAGAATGAGCTGGAATCAGTCCTAAATACATTTTGGCAGAAAGAATAGGAACTTGCTTCTTCAAATCTTGTAATGATGCCAAATGTTCTTTCCTTCATCGACTTTTTATTAAAAATGTTCACCTTCCAAGTGTAAAATAGTAATAATTAATTAAAGGTAGTACAGCAAGTGCTGTATATTTTTTCTAAAATTTTCATGCCAAGTTGACTCAACCTTTATGCTATAAAAACATATTTGTATTTTCTGTCATCAGTTAAATGAATGTATGCTAAGCTAATCATTTTCCTTAGGCCTAATGTAGGTTTGGGGGCTTTTTTTTCTTAAGCGGAGAATTCTTTTCTTTTTCTTCTTTGTTTTCTTTTTCAAATGCACCTGTTACATTTTTACCACCACATATCAGGCTCAGTTTTATGTCCAAACAATCTTCTAGGCATTTGTGAACATCTGCTATCATATTTGGTCTCCTAATAAAAGAATTTTAAGAGACCCATGGGTGTGAAGATCACAATTTTGTGGCTTCAAAAATAGGAAATAGGACACAAGTGATCCTGACAGGTAAATTGTCCAAATGCAGCTACCTTGGAGATATGGTGCCCAGGGGAAATGGCACTGTCTTTGTATTTAGAAAAACCCACCCCCGTCTCCCTATTTTCTCAGTTGTAAAAAGATGTAAAAGGTATATATTTGTTTGGTACTTGTTAGCTCTACTTCCTTTCTATCTGACGGCACCTTCATTTTGCATGACATTATATACTATGGGCAATTTTTTTCTGTTATATTCTAAGCTTTGATAGCAATTGTATTAATGGCATAGTTCTATAAAAATTGTAAAGATTATTATGTAAAGAAATCAGTATGCATGAGGAGAGAGCTTTCCGATAAGCTCCGATTTTAAAGAAACATATTCAACAAAGAAGGTAAAGTCCAGAGAGATGGCTGACAAAGACTAACAAAAGGATTTACAAAGCATCTATAGATTCAAGAAGGTTTAGGAGGAATAAATCCACTGCTTAAGACCCTTGGAAACTTGAACTCAATTCAATTTTGCATATGTGTCATTGTGAAGAGGAGGATATCAACACTAAAAACAATTGCTTCTGATGTTAGAGCTCTGTGCTTCTATGCTTTATACTCTATCGTTGGTTCTGACACCATGCCTGCCACACAGCAAACACTCATTGGAATGTAGAATGAATGAATGACCAAGATTAACATTTTCAGAACTGCATGGCTTTAAAAAGATACGAATTTGAGCAAATGTAAATTACATTAAGGAGTTCTAAAATACAATTAAAGCTCAGAAAACCAGAGTCCTCAGGACAATTATCTCAAAGAAATGACACATTCAAAGAGGAAAGGAAAAATACTAATTGATAGGATAAATATGATTTTAACATTGGAAGATTCTTTCAAAGAGATCATGTATAATTTTAAGAAAGGTAGGCACAGATAAAATCAAAATATCCCCATCTACGTCTAATTACACCAGAAATATCTCAGTTCCCAAATCTTATTTCTTATGGTCTTTGTTGTGGTTAGAATTACATTTTGCTTTATACTCTTCTCCCCATGAGATATAAGAAATTATATCTATAATTGCATTGTATTGTTGGTATTTAGCACATCAAATCTTTAATTTACTGAATAGATAAACAAGCAAATTAAATGCTAAGCTTCTTTTTTCCAAATAAATATTATTCCATTTACTCCAAATATATCAAAGATGCATTCACATAGGGAGAAAAAAAAAAAAAGAAAAACATTTCCAGGAAGCTGAGTGGAAATTTGTGATGTGGGGGAAGTTAAAGAATAGCTTTTCCCCATGACAAAAACCCTGTCCTCAGCCATTAGGAACTTGTAGAACCAGCAGTTCACTCTTCAGGTCAACCAAGCATCCTTAATGATGTTTTGCATTTCTTTTGGCAACAGGCCACCGCATTTTAACATTTGACATACTCCTTCCCTTTTGCCTAGCTCTGTAAGTCACAGGACATTTTTCTGTGCCTGGAAATCAATGCTGTTCTCCTTCTTTTCTATTACTCACATAATAAGATACTAGGAATCAGCCAACAATTTCACACTTCTACCCTTCACACTGCAACCTGAAACTTTAACTTCCATGTTAATATAAAACAATTCCTATTTTTAAAGTCTATAAATTAACTTTTCTTTGTTTGAAATGTAAACAAATTAAAATAGAAAATCAACAAAGTTTTAGTGGGTTGATACATATTGAGCATTGTAGAAATCTCTGAAGAGATTTTTGTCTTAATATTTAGTATTTTGGGAGCTCTTGCTATGTGTAAGGTATGGTAATTGGTGTCATGAGGAAGACAGAAGAGAAATGTCCCTGCCACATGAAATCTATACTCTAATTGCAGAAACAAAACCATTGAAAGGATTTTAAGCTGCACAGCATAATACAATTATATTCTTGGAAGTAGAGGACTTGTTAAATGAATGGGACAGGGAAAAAATACTAATTCAGAGTTATAATTGAGAGCATAAAGAATCACTTGGGCTGGATTGAATTTGGAAGGTTTCACAAAGAAGAAAGGACTTGCATTGTGACTTGAATGATGGATGGAATTTATGGAGGCAGAGAGAAAGGAGTGCATTTCAGGCCAGCAAAATTGGTTTAAGCAAAAGGATAAAATCAGAAAAGTTCAAGGCAGGTTAGGGCAGAGTTTAGCTGGAGTACAATGCCAGGGAAGTGAATAGTTAGAGCTGTCTGCGAAGGTTGCAGTGATGGTCAAGGTCTTACACTGTCAGAATCAGCCATTTGGACTTCTGGTAGGCTGTGGGGATTCACTGAAGTCTTCAAGCAGGAGAATGACAAGACTGAAGGAGTGTTTTATGACCAACTTGTCAGCAATATGAATGATGAATTGGCAAAAAGAGAGACTACAAGTAGGATGAATAATTAAACTTAAAAAGCTTCTATAATAGGAGAAATGGGGAAGATGATAAGAAACTCAGCAAGAATGGTGGCACCAGCAGAAGGGAGGATCAGGGAAAGAAATGGAATCAGGAAACATCTGTGCGGTCGTGAATTTTGCTTTCGGCATTCTTGAGGAGTTTATTTGGGTAGACCTGGGGTGAGAGGTCCTGTACCTAGAAGAAGGTGTTGGATCTCTTGGTGGTGGTATAGCTTGTACTGGTGATGTGGGACCCAGTGGGCCAGTGGAAACTTAATCTTGGAGTTATGGAACTGCTTGGTGGGTGGCCAATGGCACTGGCTAGCCAAGATCTCCTCCAACTTCATGATCTGGATCTACTGGATCCAGACACACTGTCGGGTGCCCATTTCTTGGTCTGTAGAATGGGGAGGGGACAAGGTAACTGTATTCACTGGGTTCCAGACACTTGACAAACCTCCTATCAAGTTCCTGCCCAATGACCTCGCACACCCTGTTAGGCACAGCAATTGCCTGGGGACCCCAACTTGGGGCTGACTGGGGACTAAGTGGCTGCAGCTGCTGGTCCCAGTAGGAATTTGCCAGGAGGGGTATAAAACCCCCAAATTCACTTTAAGGGGCACGATCACAGCTCTAGGTGATGAGATAGACATTGCGAAGAAATAATCAACAAACAATGGTGACTTGTAAGATGCAGGAGACAAAGAACAGCCATGACTTCAAACTTTAGAACCTGAATGACTAAGACAGTGTCTTATATTTGTGTAGCACCCTAAAATTAATTTGCAAAGCATGCTGATCCTGGAAACAAAGAAATGGAACCTCTGATAGTAAACATTATTCCCTTGGAGGATGGTACAAAATGTTCCTTCAACTACCTAGCAGATACTTTAAGGGTGCTGCTATGCTCATGTCCCCTGCTCAGCTATGGAACATGGCTCTTTATAATTCCTCATACTGATACTGAATCTTCCACTCCTCTTTTGATCAAGCATGGATTAAACTGGGCTGGGTGATGAAGACCGCATCTAATTTGATTGCACTGTGGTCTGAGAGACTGTTTGTTATGATTTCCATTCTTTGTATTTGCTGCAGAATGTTTTACTTCCAGTTATATGGTCAATTTTAGAATAAGTATGATGTGGTGCTAAGAGTGTACATTCTGTTGATTTGGGGTGGAGAGTTCTGTGGATGTCTATTAGGTCTGCTTGGTCCAGAGCTGAGTTCAAGTCCTGAATATCCTTGTTCATTTGAATAACTTCTTTTAATGAGGGCAAAAACAAGGAAATGTGGGCTAAATTTCATTAAAAGTTAAAAGTTTAAGTTTAAAATTTTATTTTGACCATAATCTTTCTATGTCAATTTCCAGAAACATCATCACATATGCAATGGACCAATCTCTTCTCTCATGGAAGCTGAAGTTCATCTTTTTCCAAGAACTCTTCCCAAGCAATACAGTAAAGTAGTACAGTCTATGGTCTAAAACATGAAAAAATTTTCAAGACTATCCCAAATAAATACATATATAATATATGTTTGTGATAGGGTGTCACTATGTTACCCAAGCTAGTCTAGAAATCTGGGTTCTAGCAATTCTCCTACCTCAGCCCCCTGAGTAGCTGGGATTATTAAATAGACATATTTTTAATTGAATACTAACATCTTAATTATACTTTCATGCACTATTTTTAAGTCTTATAATATGACAGTTAGGAACAGGTTTGACATGTCATTTGACAGGAATGGTACTTCATCAACAATATTCAGCCATGTACCTGCTATGTGGAGTGGGGCAAGAAAAAAATTAATCAGTTCTAAGAACCTCAAAGCAGGACTGTTTGGTACTCAAGGTTCAGCATTTAGCACCACGCTAGAAGTGCATTTGTGCTTTTGATCCTTAAATAATAGTGCAAGAAACTCTACAAAACCATTATTACATTTGTTCTAAAATCATGGATCTATCCCTAAAAAAAAATTTATTTTCATCAAGTCTCTAAGAAACTGTGTGGAATTCAACTAAATCATATGTAATTCTGATCTGTTACATGTATGTTAGGGGGAATGTGTCCTCTTTTAAATACAAATATATTGAACTTTAGCTCAGAGACAGAGCTGAAATTTTATAAATAATATCCGTGTAGTTCTCTTATTTCAGAGGTTTAAAAAAAGAGGTTGTTTAAACCACAAAATAATCAAAGAGTTAATCTTGTTTTATTCTTACAGGAGCAAAACCCACTGGCAACCTTTAACTATGTTAATTTTCAAACTTTCAAGTCCTTACTCAAACCACAAAGCTAGCAAACTAAAGGTAACCAAAGGGGCTGTTTGGTAAAGACAGAAATGAACTATGCCTTTTGAAGTGTTTCCAGGGAAATGTGTTTGGAATATTTAAGTCCCAAGTGAGTTACAAAGGTTATTCATTCACAAGTGAGATAAATTCATAGCTGTCAAATTGTCTGGATTCTCTGTGTGATCACCAGGGCTTCAAATCATTTATTTTTTCTCCAGAAAAAGTTCAATATTTTCACAGCTTCAGATTTGATCGTACTTTATAATTTGGAAATAAAGAATTGCTTCTCTTCCTCACCTGCTCACTGAAGCAATAAAAGGCTATGAGTATATTAAAGAGTTTTTTCTCCTTCATTGTATTTTATTTCTTTAGTATAAAGTCACATGTTTCTAAATTGGCTGTTTCTACTAGTGAAATAGCTGGATATAATTAACAAAGAGTCCAGTTTTACCAGACAAATGGAGTGGGGAACTATTACAAATATAAATTTTACAGTGTTTTCTGTTCAACTATTCTTTTTTTTTTTTTTTTTTTTTTTTTTTTTTGAGACGGAGTTTCGCTCTTGTTGCCCAGGCTGGAGTGCAATGGTGCGATCTCGGCTCACCGCAACCTCCACCTCCTGGGCTCAGGCAATTCTCCTGCCTCAGCCTCCTGAGTAGCTGGGATTACAGGCACGTGCCACCACGCCCAGCTAGTTTTTTGTATTTTTAGTAGAGACGGGGTTTCACCATGTTGACCAGATGGTCTCGATCTCTCGACCTCGCGATCCACCCGCCTCGGCCTCCCAAAGTGCTGGGATTACAGGCTTGAGCCACCGTGCCCGGCCTCTATTCAACTATTCTTTATGGAATAATTGAAAATAAAATAATACTTCAAAAGCCTCCCCATATAAGTTTTACCTTTTTTTTCTCTCTCTCTCTCTTTTAAGAACTATCAGAGGTAGTTCAGACGAGATCGGGCGCGTTCAGGGTGGTATGGCCGTAGACCCAGAGGTAGTTCAGAAAGCAAGGAAGAATTTCATTTTAATTCCTGGTAACACTGAAACCAGGAATTAAAAAGAAAGTAAGAATCCTCAAGAAAGACAAGGTTGATAAGATACCTCTTAACAGAACGCTTCAGAGGAGATAGGAATGAGCTATGGCTGCTGGCCTGGTTAACATTAGATTCTTTTCAGCTCCAAACATACAGGAGAGGAGAGGGCTCCAGGGAGCATTGTCCAGGCCTGACCTCTGCTCACAGAGAGAAACAGGGAGCTCAGAGTGCTCTGAGGCAGGTGATAGAGCCACACACTTAATGCATACATCCGTTTGGCAAAGAAAGCAGCTCTGTAAGTCCAGACATTTCTGACAGTAGTGAGAAGACAGAATCATTACTACTCACGAAGTCTTACTGATGACCTACTAAGTAGAAAGCAAAATAAGATGTGATCCTTGCCTTCAAGCAACATGTAACATCCTGGGGGAGGGCAGGCATATACAAAAAAAGCTTAGTTACACTTTATAACAGCAAATGTGAAGTAAATGGGCACTCGCTGCAGTAACAATAATTACTGAAGGAATTTGAAATCAGCCTGAGGGAAGGAGAGCACAGAGCTAAGTGGAGAGGAAGGGAAGGAATTGCAGGCAAAGGAAAAAAAAAACCCAGGAAGTTGTACAGGTTGGGTTTGGAAAATGATAACAAGACCAGTTAGGTTTCAGCAGAGGACCCGTGTAGAGACATAGCGTGACAGTGGGACAGAGGCTGGGAAGTAGATAAACACTAAATAAGATAGAAGTTAAAGGGTTTGGGGCATTGTGCAGAGACCCTGAAAACCTTTACTGGAAAGATATCATATGTGATGTTGCATTTTTATTTTTTTTTTTTTTGAGAAAAACTCTCACTCTGTCACCCAGGCTGGAATGCAGTGGTGCCATCATACCTCACTGCAGCCTCGAACTCCTGGGCTCAAAGTGATCCTCCTACCTCAACCTCTGACTAGCTGGGACCATAGGTGCACACCACTAAGCCCAGCTAATTTTTTTATTTTTTTGTAGAGATGGTGTCTCACTTTGTTGCCTAGGATAAGATGTTGTATTTTTAAAACTATTATTCTGGTATTAATCCATAGGATGCAGAGTTTATAACAAAGGAGACACATGAGAAGGTTATAACAGATATGAAATAATAATGATTTAGAGTTGAAGTGTGCTATGAGATGAAGGAGGAGAGGAATGGCTAACACTCATCAAGTATTTACTTAATGTCAGACGTGCTGCTAAGTATTGTAAGATACATGAATATGAAAGAAAAGACTTAAGACTAACGAAAGGTAACAGATAAAGTCAACTCTAGGATCACTTTCCGAACAATGACATCTTCCGCATACAAGAGAAATATCTTCTTTGATAAATGATGGAATATTTATCCAAATAAATCCAGTATTCAATTAGAGACTCAATTAAAAGTTCAAGTCATATTCAGTTTTCTGTTTGATAAGCAAAATTACATGTGATCTGAGATATATCAGATATAAATAATCATATATATCTAGTATATATACAAGATTTTGTCCTGTAAAATAATTTACACAAGATTTTTTAAAGATCAAATATTGCTTTTTGATATATTTCCTAACACTGCCCAACTTTAGTTTAAGAGTTTCACACTTCACCAACTATGATCTTTCATGGTTTATCAATCAAATGATATTTTAATGACCTAAGGAAGACAGCTTTTAAGAGATCCTATTGTGAATCACTCTGTAAACTGAAAGGACTTTTTGTAATACAAATTTACTTATATTCAGAAGTTAAAGTCTTATAATAAGGAAAGATCACCTATCTGTACAGTCTCATAAGTTCTTTGCTCAAAAAGCAGAACGAATCTCAATCCAAAAAAAGTGAGGAAAAAAAGAATCAATCCATTGTGGGCAACTTGAGTCTGATAGATTTATTAGCTCAAGGTGAGTAGAAATAGTATCTTATCTGACGGCAAGATCACATCCAAAGAGCTGCTTTTAATTTGTAGTTTGAGATTATAAAATATTTTTAAAGCACAATTATTAACTTCAAATTTCTTCAGGAAAGGAGAATGGACCCAATTTCACTGGACCCAATTTTAAAATATAATTATGAAAAATAATATAATTGTGCCTATATGACCAAGAAATATCCTAACTGGGTATAGTTATAGTATAAGATACAGTGGACTTGAAGCATAAAAGTAAGCAGTAAATGACTTATTAGCAAAGGAATATGAGTAATGGCATAAGTAGAATAGATTTTTTTCAAGAGAATATCAAGGGAAAAAGAAATGCCAGGAAAAAGTATAAATCATTGTGACAAAAATTAAAAATAATCATTTTTTTCTAGCAAAATTGCATTTCGTATCATTCTAATACACTAAGCATCACAAGTTTACCTAAATGTTCTGCAGGGTAGGACGCTGATTAAGTACTTAGGTTTATTAGTCACAGAGTCTTGTTCTGTTACCCAGGCTGGAGTGCAATGGCACTATCTCAGCTCACCGCAACCTCTACCTCCTGGGTTCAAGTGATTCTCCTGCCTCTTCCTCTGGAATAGCTGGGACTACAGGTGTGCACCACCATCCCCAGGTAATTTTTGTATTTTTAGTACAGACAGGGTTTTGCCATGTGGGCCAGGCTGGTCTCAAACTCCTAACCTTAAATGATCCTCCAGCCTTGCCTTCAAAATGCTGGGATTACAGGAGTGAGCCACGGCGCTGGCTCCATGTGATTTCCTTAACTTCTTAAACCCCAGTTTCTTCTCTTTAAAATAAACAGATAAAAGCCTCCAAAGGTTTTTTGTAAAAAAAAATTAAAAAAATTAAAAAATAATAAAAATTAAACATAAATGCATTTAAGCACTTAGAGCAGAATTGGGCCCAAAATAAGAATCTAATAAATAAGTCATTATTATTATTGTTATATAGAAATAGTTAATAAGTATCTGTAGTTTCCTATAAAATTACCTGTCAGAAGCAAATTAGCTCCTTCCGATTGAATTTTTACTTTTAGCATACCCCATCTGCTATCATAAAATAGTTTGAGGAAGCCTATGATTAAAGATATGTGTTCAATACTGTCATAAAAATATACATTTAAAAAATTTCCCCTGCAGTGTAGGAAACGGCAGTGAATATGATTACTCGATCTGAACCCTGTCTCTGTTTCCTGACTGCAAGAGAAGGGACTAAAAATATTAAGTTGTACAAGTCATATTTTTAAGACAGTTCTTCAGGAAGAACAATAAAAATGTACCATGCTTGGATAGCACTTTCTAAAATGTTTCTCCCTATGAAGTTTCATGTGTTTTTTCCAAAACTTCTATGAGTCTGCCGACCAGCTATGATACCCAATTTCATATATGAGGAAATTAAGGCCCAGAAAGGTCACAGAGCTAAGAAGAAACAGAGCTAAGGCTTGAATCCAAGTTTGGAGAAAATCTTACACACAAAAATTAACATAGCTGTGAGCTCCCTGTAAGTAGGCAAAAATGGGTGTGGGGTGAAGGCATGCCTCCTGTTATCTGATAAAATGTCTAATAAAAGGAAGCACACTTTGGGTCAGTAGATAACCAGCTTTTCCCATACACTAAACCTATACAGATATATATTCAAGAGGTTTTCGACCACAAAAGTGAACTGTGATTTTAGTAGAAGTCTTAAACAAATTGCAGAGATGTTTATGTTTTTTATATGTCTCTTTATTATATAGCCTAAGGGAGTAATTTTAAATTGTTTCTGTGAAGGAATTATTTTTAAACAGCAGATGGTAGGAGCAATACTTTCTAGGTAAATGCTATTCTATCAAGAAAGATTTATTGAGAGCCTACTATGTGCCAGTATCTATGCTAGCTACCGAGTACACAGAGATGAAAGTTATGATGCTGGCCCCCAAGTTCTAACAGTCCAGTAGAGACATTCGATTGTGATAGAACATTCTGCTGACGATGGAGGGCTGTGCAGAGGCAGAGGCAATAATGAATGACAGTCCAGCTAGATGTGCAAGACAGCCTCAAAGAGTCAAGGATTTGAAAGCTCAGAAGACATTTGCCAAGTGAGCAACAGCAGAGCGGGTTTTGCAAACAGAAGAAAGGGGACGGAGGCAAGAGGTGCAAGAGCATGAAAGGGCTTTCTAGAGGCTGACGAGTTCAGTGTTCCTTGAACTTTACTAAGACAGATGTAGGTGGAAGGAGAGAGGTTGAAGCAACACACAGCGGTCAGACTTACAGGGCTGCTTGTGCCCTGCAAGGCATGTAGTTTGCCGGTTGAGTAACTGCAAGTCACCAATGTCTATTGCACAGGGAATGGACTTGCTCTGATGAGAATCTCAAGTATTATGTCAATCCACCAGATGACCAGTCTGCCGTTAATTTTTCAGATTTTACCGGTTTGCCAAAATTGCATTACTTGTATCTATTTATAATTTACAGAGGTTATGACTTGCTAACTGACTTGTTTTCACTCTGAGTTTATAACAGCATTTCAAACAATGTACAGTTCACATCTGAATCTTAGAAACAAACAAATTCGGAGCTTTGCTAGGGAGAATAGGCCTTTGCCAGGAAAAGAGAGAAGGATACACAGACCAGGAAGCCAATCCTATAGAGGAAGTTTCCTGAGAAGTTCACTTGGGGGAGGTTGAGGCTGAGAAAGCTACAAAGAGAGATTCAGGGACAGAGAGACAGATTATGGAACCGAGAGAGGACATTGGGGGAGAAGAAATCGGACAAATGGAGAATCAGAAAACAAGGCTAGAATCAGCAAAGGAGAGAGGACAGGGGTAGGGGAATGTCTGAGGGCCATGGCATCCCACAGCCCCCAGGGACCTACAATCTATACCAAACAACTGATGTAAACAACTTTGTGGTAAATGGAATATTTGGCAAATCAGATATTCATGAATTTCATTTCCAGTAATTGACTTTGGGGTAATGGATTTTTTTTTTTTTCCCAAAAGGACAGGTACCAGTATAGAATATTCAAGAACAGGAGAATTCTAAGACTACAGATGGAAAGAGAAAGTAAAGTCAAAAGAGTTTTTGTTTTTCAAGTGGGAAATGAATACATTCATGGGTAAGGAGAAAGAGTTAAAAATTGAACATACCAAAAAGAGAAAGAGGCTGGGGCAGTGGCTCACCCCTGTAATCCCAACACTTTGGGAGGCAAAAGCAGGCAGATCACTTGAGGTCAAGGGTTTGAGACCAGACTGGGCAACAGGACAAAACCCCACCTCTCTAAAAATACAGAAATAGCCAGGCGTGGTGGTACACACCTGTAATCCCAGTCACTCGGGAGGCTGAGGCACAAGAGTAGCTTGAACCTGGGAGTTAGAGGTTACAGTGAACTGAGATCGTGCTGCTACACTCCAGCCTGGGTGTCAGAGCAAGACTCTGTCTCAAAAATAAAAAAAATAAAAAAAAAAACAAAACAGAATATTTTTGTAGCAAGATGTTCCAGTTATTATTGCTATACAGCAAGCTTTCCCCAAACCTAGTGGCTTACTAAATGATAACATTTATTTTGTTCACAAAGCTATAATTTGGCCAGGACTTGGCAGTGACAGCTCACCCCTGCTCCACCAAGGGACAGCTGGAATGGCTCAAAAGTGAGGGACTAAAATTACTGCAGACTCATTCACTCACATGTCTCATAGTTGATGCTGGCACTTGTATGAAGGTCCCAGTTTTTTTCCCACATGGTTTTCTCCATGTTACCTCTCTGCTTGGGCTAGAATGCTTCATCTCTCTTTGTGGTTAACAGACAAATATCTAGAGAGAAAGAACCATGCAGAGGCTTTCTACCCCAGTTTCACCAGTAACACAATGTCACTTCTACCACATTCACAGGACTATCCAGATTAGAGAGGAAACACAGATGCCATCTGCGATGGTTAATATTAGGTGTCAACTTGATTGGATTGAAAGACGCCTAAATAGCTGGTAAAATAGAGAGGAAACACAGATGCCATCTGCGATGGTTAATATTAGGTGTCAACTTGATTGGATTGAAGGACGCCTAAATAGCTGGTAAAGTATTGTTTCTGGGTGTGTCTGTGAGGGCGTTGCCAGAGGAGATTGACATCTGAGTCAGTGGAGTGGGAGAGGAAGACACACCCTGAGTGTGGGTGGGCACCATCCAATCAGCTGCTAGCCCAGCTGGAACAAAGCAGACCGAAGAAGGTGGGATACGCTGGCTTGCTGAGTTTTCTGGCTTTTCTCTTTCTCCAGCGCTGGATGTTTCTTGCTCTTGGACATCAGACTCCAGATTCTTTGGCCTTTGGACTCTTGGACTCACACTAGTGGTTTGCCAGAAACTCTGAGGCCTTTGGCTACAGACTGAAGGCTACATTGTTGACTTCTTTACTTTTGAGGCTCTTGGACTCAGAATGAGCCACTGCTAGCTTCCTACCTCCTCAGCTTGCAGATGGCCTATCATGGGACTCTGCCTTGTGATCGTGTGAATTAATTCTTAATCAACTCCCTTTCATATATACACCTACCCTATTAGTTCTGTCCCTCTGGAGAACCCTAATACACCATCCTTTAATAGAAGAACATCAATATCATTTATAAAAAGAATACAACACGAATACAAAATAATATATTCCAATTGTTGTATTCTTTATGTGTGTGTGTATATATATAGATAGATAGATATCACGTGTATGTGTGCGTCTCCATTTTAGACAAATACATACTGTTACCCACAATCACTCACTGAAGTGGCTTTAAAACAAATAGTCTCAGAGGACAGAGATGAAAGAGACTTGCACTGGCAAAAGGATAGTTTTCCTGTTAGGGAGGGGCTAAGCCAGGAATTCGGCTGATTGCAAACTTATTTAAAGAGAACCAGGAGAACCAAGAAAGCTATGCAAGCAGGTTTAAGCCTTTCTGTCCCCACATCTAAGTTTCCAGTGGTATCTTAGTCCTGCAGTTCTCATCCTTTATCTTAAATTCAACTTTGGAGAATTACAATTTGTTGCATTTTGATGAAAGTTTTCATCATACTTCAAAATGTTAATATTAGACCCTGAAGTCTTCCTTTTTATACTATGATTCTTAGCAGGTATAAAGGAAGACTAGGCATAGGTATTTGAGAGACCTAATTTACACCACCCATACTCTTCATGAAGAAGAAATAGTAAGAGGTTAGAAATGGAGTCAAAAGAACAGAAAATGCAATAGAAGTTTTATTTTAATTCTAGTCTGCCCTGGTCTTTCTCCAATATCTCCAGTTATCGCTATCTGTTGTAGTCTCTGAGGTATGAAATACTTGCCACATCTTTCTGGAAATGAAGAATCATCCTTAAATAATTGCATATTTAATAATGCCTAATGCTTACCACTAAAGTAATGTCAGAATTTACAAATTGCTCACAAGTAGTAACACTGATCTAATTTTCTTTTCCTTTAATGTCTATTGTTCTCACCTTAGAAATTAAAAAAATGTTTTCTAGGTTTAATGATTTCTGGAACATCTCATTTATTTCAGAGATATTAGAGTTAGTATCTATTTATTTCTTTACCCCTGGGTCCAAATGAAATTAAATGTTGTAAAAAATGTAGATAAAATAAGGAGAAATATTCTTTTTCATATCCAATAAGCTCAGAGAGAAGAAAAGTCTTTTCTTAACCCATTATGGAAGGTCAAGGCAAGTAGCCTTACTAATGGGCAAATTGTTGAACTTTTAGGAAAGGTTTAAAAGCACTGAGGTTGGGAGGTTTGAACTTCCAGAGACCACATAGTTCTGCTGGCAGAATTTCTCAGGAGAGTGTGAATGTTAAAAGGGGAATTATGGATGTGACAAGCAGAGCACTCAGAGCGACTCAAAGGTTTGATGCAATATTTGGCTACTAGAACACCTAGGAAAAATCTGTACATGATCCTTTTCCATCCTGAGAGGAAAGTTCATTCTACATCAAAAAAGATTAGCAAAATCATTACATCATCTACAAATCTGCTGTGCCTGTCAGCCCCATTTTTTTTTTCCTGCTACATCAGAGAAAGCATCTCTTCTCAAGATCAATTATCAATCCCTCTGAATGAGCTCCAGATCCCTTTCTTCCTCATCTTATTAGACAGTATTCATCAATTCTCTCTCTTTCTTGTATCTTCAACTTCTCCATATAGACCACCTCATTCTTACCAGAATCATTCTTACCAACCCATTCTTACCAATGGGTTCTAATGTTCTCACATCTTTAAAAACACGGTTCTCCTTTGATCTTGTATCTCCCCATCCTCTTCCAATTGCCACTCCTCTACTCTCACCCTGTCATACTCAAACTTCTTGAAAATTTTGCCTCCAAACCCTGCATCAAAATTCTCACCTCCTATTTACTCTTCAAACTCCCTGATATTATTTACATTCCTAAAATCACACTAAAATTAATTTTGTCAAGGAGGCCACAACTTTTACCTTGCAAATCTATCAGTTGACTTCTATCCTCATTCTTCTTAAACTCTCACCAGCAGTCAAGAGAATTGTCACTCCATCCTCTTTGAAATGTGGCTGCCAGCACTTCCTAGTGTCTTAACCAACTTCTACACTCCTGACTTCCAAAAGTTGAGTTTCTTCTAGGTACTATGTGGGACATCTTCCTGTAAACACTCTTTTATAGGTGATTAAAATTTTCAGCACCATCTTTATGTCAACAGCATCTAAAACTTACAAATCCAGCTTACACCATTCTGCTGATCCTAAGCTCATATACCCTATGGTTTATTTACTATCTCTCCTTCTACAATTGGATATCTTATAAACAATCTAATGTGCTCCAAACTCAAATTTTATTCATTCCCCTGCCTCCAAAATGCTCACTTCCTAGTCCTTCCTATCTCGGAAAATGGTACCATGATCTATTCAATGTCCACAAACAAGTGTTTAACACTCCCTCTCTTTCAAACCCATATCTAATCTATAACCAAGCTCTGTCTGTTCCAACTAAATACATGTCTTGAATCACTCCACTGCTCCAGATTCTTTTCTAATTGAAAAAGAAATCACAGAAAATGTTGAACACATTGTCTTCTTTTTTCTCTGTACTTTGAATTCCCTGGGAGAAGTCCATTCTATTTTAAGTAACTGATTTAAAGAAATAAGTTCAATGCAACATATTGACATTGAAGTTTTGGTTATTAGTGCTTTTCTCTGTGGGGAACTCATATGTTGTTTCAAAATTCAAAGTTGATTTTTTTAGAGGAAGATGTATTTTCTCATGAAACCCCAAGATATTTGTATCAGAAACAAAGAAATGATTTCAGTTTTTAAAAGTTTCTTATATGGTATCTCCAAAAAATAAATTTAGTTTTTAGTTCAAAAGATGTCTAAATGTTACTTCATTCCATATAACATGAAAGTCATATATTACCCTTCACCTCCTGAAACTTTCTGCTGGATAGAATTAGGAGTCATTCACTTTGCCCAAAGTAAGAGCAAGCCCTATGGGTCAAATTCCGTTCACTTCTTCCCCCTTGGAGGGTGAAGAGATTTTCAATCAAAGAAGAAAAGGGAAATGAAAGAAGAAAGGAAGGTGGGGAGAGAAAGGGAGAGGGAAGGAAGAGGAAGGAGAGAGGAACGAAGAGGAAGGAGAGAGGAAGGAGAGAGGAAGGAGAGAGGAAGGAGAGAGGAAGGAGAGAGGAAGGAGAGAGGAACGGAGGAAGGGAGGAGAGAGGAAGGAGAGAGGAAGGAGAGAGGAAGGAGAGAGGAAGGAGAGAGGAAGGAGAGAGGAAGGAGAGAGGAAGGAGAGAGGAACGGAGGAAGGGAGAAAAGGAGGGAGGGAAGGAGGGAGGGAGGAAGGAAAGGAAGGAAGGAAGAAAGAAAGGAAAATAAAAGGAAAGAGGAAAAAAGAATAGAAGGAAACGTTTTATCTAATTAGCTAACATTCAAAAGCTAATATGATCTTAGGTCTTGTCCGTAAGAAATTTGAGAAATGGAATTTAAAAAGAAATAGCTAAGTTCATCTGCTACCATTAGGCATCTGAAATGAAAATGAAAGATTTGACTAATTTATTCAAGTCAAAAAATAATGATGGCATTCTGCTTCCAAAGCACCATTGTGCTATGAACTGTACAACTCAAGTTCATTGCATGATGCAGTAGTGATCACATTGAATTCTCTTCATTGTATGTCCTTAATGATAAAGAGTTTTGTGCCTTTGAAAGAAGAGGAGTTTGGAGTAACAGGAGCATGGAGACTTCTTTCATTTTAATGCATTCAGAGGACTGAGTCATAGAAACTTGTTGAAGATATTTATTGAGCTGCTACCTCACATGAAGGACTTTTTGGAATTAATAGGCTCTGAGAGAACTAACTTGTCAGACCCCCCAGTGGCTCAGAAGATTATACATCTTTGTGAATATGACAAGACATCCAAACACCCTGAACCTGAGACTGCAGGGGAACAAGGAGCATTGCTGATTTTTTCAATGTACGAGTATGCAGACTCCATGTGGACATGTGGACTGAGCAGATGGCAGCTGAGGATGGCACTCGCTTCCCATCCCTGAATATTCAGAGCTCAAAATATCCAAAAATTCTGAATTAGAGAATTGGTGAAAATGACACCATAATTTTAGAAGAGATTCATAGAGCTTAATAAATACAGATCATGTTAATGTCTGTGGTTGCCTTTAGAGGTAACATCCAAACAAGCCAATGCCACTCTATCACAGCATCATTCAGCCCTACGAGAAAAAAATAGGGTGGATTGTGCCTACCTAGAAGATAAACTACCCCTGGAAATGTAACTTAACGGGTATTTAAATCCACTTGATCAAACTCTGAAACATTTGGCTCTGAAAGTATTTTTCTTGCTGTAGTGAATTCTGCTGGTATACCAGCCAGACCCCTTGACAAGGACTGGTGTGCTCCTCCCCTAGCTGCTGGTGGTGTTGACTATTAATGGCTTGGGACTGAAACCTTTTCCAAGTAATTGCTCTCACAAGCAAGAGCAGCCTAACCTAGGAGGTTATGCCCCACCCACACTCCTGGGGACAGATCACAGCTAATGGCTTCCTGGGGGCAGAGATGGGCTTGTTGCAAAGACCAACTTAATGTCACAATTCATGTCCCCACACAATTCCTCATGGAATAGGCTAAAGCTAGACTTCATCTTGGTTTAAATACTTTCCACTGCCTATCCTACCCCTCACTCCTTCCTTCCCAAGAAAATAAATAACACTCACAAGAATTTGTCTCAGGACCTGTTTTTAGAAAATATGACATAAAACGGTTGGTGCTAGGAGTGGTCCTAGGAAACAGTTTTAAGGTTAAGAAGCTGAAATTGAATTCTTTGCCAGTCAGCTGGACAAAGGGCCCATTATTGGTGGTAGTCAGAGTACTGACGATCCCTGGCAGGTTATAAATAAATTACCCTTGTGATGAACTGGGACAGAATATGAGTAAGAGGCAAAACACTGGCTCATGCAACATTTCTGGTGTTTGAGAGAAACAAAGGAAATAATTATTATAAGGGTTGTGGAATTAAGAGGCTATTGCCATAGAAGCTTTGCAAAAGGAAAAGGGTAGGATCCGGGCAATCAATCAATTCAAATCAAACTGTTAAAGTGAGAGGACCCTTTTAGAGACATTTAAAGAAACACTCATATGAGATGTCCCAGTGCTATGGTAAATCCACACATTAAGCTATTTCCTGAAGTTACCTAGGTCATCAGGACAATCTACAGACTATCATAGTGATTTATTATATTGACGACATCCTGTTATTTATACCAATGAACTAGAAGTGTCAAGTACTTTGGATACCTTGGTAAAACACTCCAGACAGTGGGAGATAACCAACACAACATCAGTGAGAAGCCTGACTCACTAATGAAATTTAGGAGTTTGGTGATGTGAGGCATACCGGGATGTTTTTTTCTCCTAAAGGGCAAAATTATTGCACTTTGTACCTCATATCTTAATAAAGATGCACACTTAGTAGATGTTATTAGACTCTGTAGGGGTAGCATAGCCACACTTCAATTAATGTTCTGACCCAATCATGGGTGGAGGAAGATACTGAAGGCAGCTACCTTTTAAGCGGGACCCAAATCAAGAAAAGAGTATTGAAGCCAATGCAGGCTATGATACAAGCAGCCTTACTATTTGGACCAGATGACCCAAGAGCCCATGGTACTAGAAGAATTTGTGCTAGGAAAAGGTACCATGTGGTATCCGTACCAAGCCCCAAAAGTAGATTCACATGAAGACTCCTGGGGTTCTAAGGCAAGATAAAGCCATTTCCAGCAAAGAACTGTACACAATTTACGAAGGAGTTCTCGCAGTACTGTTGGGCCTCGGTAAAGGAAAAATATCTGACTACAAGATATCAAACCACCATGTAGCTGTAACTACCCAAAATAAGCTGTGTATACCACATTCACCAAGTCATGTGGTTGCGTGGGATGAGAAGCACCAGGATCAGGCTCAAGCAGGTTCAAAGGGCATAACTAAGCTGCACAAGGAGATATACAGACACTCCTGTCCCTCACCACCAGGACAGTGACGCCACTTGTTCAGATCACAGCTATTCTCTCATGGAGAGTTCCCTGTACTAGCTGACAGAGGAAGAAATAACCTGGACTTGATTCGCAGATGAGCCCGCCCGGTATATGGGTGCATTCCCAAAATGGATTGCTGCCGCGGCTCTGAAAGACAATAATAAAGGGAAATTCTCCCAGTGGACAGAACTTCAAGTGTGCACCTGATCTTCTACTTTGTGTGGAGAAAAAAGTAACCCAAGATAAAGATATACATAAACTCATGGGCAATGATGAATGGCTTAAGCGGTTCAGCTGGGGCCTGGAAGAAGCAAGAGGAAATATTTGAAACAAGGAGATCTAGGAGAAGTCATGTGGGAGAACTTAGAGAAATAGGCTTAAAATGTGAAGAACTTTGTATCATACATTATTACACATCAGGGAGCAAATATTGCAGAAAAGGCACTAAACAATCAAACGGAAAGGTTATGTGAGAATAAAAGATGGGAGGGGAGGGAAGGGAAGGAAGGGAAGGAAGAGATGGAGGGAGGAAAAGAAAAGAAAAGGTCTGCCTTAGACAGTTGATATCAGCCAGATTCCTTTAGCCAGTCTAATATTTATACAATGGGCTTATGGAGAGAGTAGTCTTGGTGACAGAGATGGAAACGATGCATAGATTCTCTTTAACCAAGGCTGAGCTAGCGTCTGCTGCTGCTGAATGTCTGATCTTCTGGCAGCAGAGACCAATGTTAAGCACCTAATACAGCACCACCCATTCAGGGCACTTCTTTCTGGTCCCTTCAGTCTGTTGCACTCCTACCTCAAACTAAATGCCCTATGGTGTGGATGCTGGTTATTTCAAAACATGCTTTCAACACCTAGAACAAGCTACCTGATGTTTTAAAAGTAATTCTTTATCACATATAAGGGAGTTTCAATAAGGCTACCAGTGGATTTCTTGACAGAAATGTTACAGGCCAGTAGAGATTATATATTCAAAGTGCTGACAAAATAAAACTGCTACCCAAGAATATTTTACTTAACAAAGCCATCTTTTAGAAATAAAAAAAAAGAAAATAAACACTTTCCCAGACAAACAAAAGCTGAAGGAATTCATCACTACCAGACCTGTCTTACAAAAAAAAAAAAAAGCTAAAAGGAGTTCAAGCTGAAAGAAAAAAATACTAATCAGTAACATGAACACATATGAAAGTATAAAACTCACCAGTGAAAAGTACACAGTCAAATTCAGAATACTCTTATACTGTAGTGGTGACCTATAAATCACTTTTATTTTTAGTAGGAAGGTTAAAATACAAAACTGTTAAAAAATAATAGCTACAGTAAGTTGTTAAGAAATACATAATATAAAAATTATAAATTGTGTTATAAAATGTGAGGGTAAAAGTATGGAGGTTTTTTATATGATCAAAGTTAAGTTGTTATAAGCTAAAAATATCCTGTTACAACAATAACGTGTTTTATATAAGCTTCGTATTAACCACAAAGCAAAAACCTGTAGCAGACACACAAAAGGTAAAAAGGAATCAAGGCATTCCTCTAGAGAAAGTCACCTAATCACAAAGGAAGACAGCAAAAGAGGAAGAAAATAAACAAAGGATCTATAAAACAGCCAGAAAACAATTAATAAAATGACAGCAGCAAGTCCTTACCTATCAATAATTACCCTGAATGTAAATATATTAAACTACCCAATGAAAGATATAAAGTGGCTCAATAGACTTAAAAAAAAAAAGGAAAACAAGTCACAAGTATATACTGCCTACAAGAGATTCATTTCACCTTCAAGGACACACAGAGATTGAAACTAAAAGAATGGAAAGATATCCCATACAAATGAAAACCAAAAGAAAGCAGGAATAGCTATACTTATTTTAGATAAAATAGGCTTTAAGGCAAAAACTGTAAAACAAGACAGAGAAGGTCATTATATAATGATAAAGGGATCAATTCAGCAATAGGATATAACAATTGTGAATATATATGCACCCAACATGGGAGCACCTAAATATATAAAGCAAATCTTAATAGACCTGAAGAGAGAGATAGACTGCAATACAATAATAGGAGGGGAATTCAATACTCCACTTTCAACAATAAACAGATCATCCAGACAGAAAATCAATAAGGAAACATTGGACTTGAACTATACTTTAGACCAAATAGACCTAACAGACATATACAGAACATTTCATCCAACAGCAGCAGAATTCACATTATTCTCAAGTGTACATAGAATATTCTCCAGGATAGATATGTTAGGCCACAAAACAAGTGTTAACAAATTTAAGAAAATTAAAATCATATCAAGTATATTTCTGGACACAATGGCATGAAATTAAATATTAATGATAGAAGGAATTTGGGAAAATTCACAAATAGAAATTAAACTCTATCCTCCTAAACAACCAATGGGTAGGAATTCAAACAGAAAATTTTAAATGTCTTGAAATAAACAAAAATGGAAACACAACATACCAGACCTTATGGGATACAGCAAAAGCAGTTATTACAGGGAACTTTCTAGCTCTAAATGCCTATAACAAAAAAGAAGAAAGATCTCAAATAAACAACCTGACATTATACTTTAAACAACTAGAAAAAAAAAGTTTGTTAGTTAGAAGGAAGAAAATAATAAAGATCAAAGCAGAAATGAATGAAATAGAGACTGAAAAACATGAGAAAAGATCCATGAAACTGAGTTGGTTTTTTGCAAATATAAAGAAGTCAATAAACTTCTAACTAAACTAAGAATAAAGAAGACTCAAATCAGAAATGAAAAAGGAAACATTACAACTTATACCCCAGAAATACAAAGGATCATAAGAAACCACTATGAATAATTATAGGCCAACAAACTGGATAAACTAGAAGTAACGGATTAATTTCTACACACAACATACCAAAGCAAAACATGAAGAAATAAAAAAATATGAACAGACCAATAATGTGCGAGGTGAGTGAATGAGAAATAGAAGTCTCCCATCAAAGAAATACTCAGGACCTGATGGCTTCACTGCTGATTTCCACCATTTAAATAATTAATACCAATCCTCCTCAAACTCTTCTAAGAAATTGAAGAGTAGGGAATACTTCCAACTCGTTTCATGAGACCAGCATTATCCTGATACCAAAGCCAGATAAGGACATCATAAGAAAAGAAAATTATAGGCCAATTTCCTTGATGAAAACAGATACAATTCTCAACAAAATACTAAAAGAACATTAAAATACTAACAATATTAAAAGGATCATTCAACATAATCAAGTGGGATTTATTCCTGCATACAAGGACGATGCAACATTTGCAAATCAATGTTATGTACTATGATACACCACAGTAACAGAAAAAAGGGGGAGAGCCTATGATTATCTCCATAGATGCAAAAAAGGCATTTGGCAACATTTAACATCCTTCCATGAGAAAAAAACTCTCAAGGTAGTTGGAGAACCAATGTACCTCAATACAATAAAGGCCGTACATGACAAGCCCACTGCTAACATATACTCAATGCTGAAAGTTGGAAGCTTTTCCTCTAAGATTAGGAACTGATATGGTTTGGCTGTGTCCCCACCCAAAATCTCATCTTGAATTTTAATCTCATAATCCCCATGTGTCAAGGGGGGAACGAGGTGATCAGGTGGTGGTAATCAGATCATAGGGGCAGTTTCCCCATTCTATTCTCCTAATAGTGAGTGAGTCTCATGAGATCTCATGGTGATGGTGGTGGTGGTGGTGGTGGTGGTGGTTGTGTTTTGAGACAGAGCCTTGCTCTGTCATCAGGCTGGAGTGCAATGGTGCAATCTCTGGCTCACTTCAATCTCCGACTTCCTGGTTCAAACGATTCTTCTGCCTCAGCCTCCCAAGTAACTGGGATTACAGGCATGTGCCACCACACCCAGCTAATTTTTGTATTTTTACTAGAGACAAGGTTTCGCCATGTTGGCCAGGATAGTCTTGATCTCCTGACTTTGTGATCTGCCTGCCTTGGCCTCTCAAAGTTCTGGGATTACAGGCATGAGCCGCCACACCCAACCAATCTCATGGTTTTATAAGCATCTGGTATTTCCCCTGTTTGCACTCATTCTCTCCTTTGCTGCCCTGTGAAGAGGTGCCTTCTGCCATGATTGTAAGTTTCCAGAGTCTTCCCCAACCCTGCACAACTATGAGTCAATTAAACCTCTTTTCTTTATAAATCACTCAGTCTCAGGTATTTCTTCATAGGAGCATGAAGATGGACTAACACAGTAACAAAACAAGGATGCCCACTCTCACCATGTCTATTCAATATAGTATAGGAAGTCATAGCCAGAACAATTAGTCAAGAGAAAGAAATAAAAGGTATCCAAATCAAAAAGAAAGAAGTTAAATTGTCTCTGTAGACCATGTGATCTTATATATAGAAAACCCTAAAGACTCCACCAAAAAACAGTTAGAACTAATAATTTAGTAAAGTTTTATATTATATAATCAACATAAGAAATATCAGTAGCATTTCTATTTTCCAACAATAAACTCTCTGAAAAAGAAACCAATCCCATTTACAATATCTATTTTTAATAGCTATAAAAAATAGGAATAAAATCAACCAAAGAAGTGAAAGATCTGTACACTGAAAACTGATTAAAGAAACTAAAGAAAACACAAATATCTGGTTTTCTCAGATAGAATGATATTCTGTGTTCATGGATTGGAAGAATAAATATTGTTAGAATGCTTATACTACCCAAAGAAATCTACAGATGCAATGTAATCCCTATCAAAATCCCAATGACATGTTTCATATAAACAAAATAATCTTACAACTTGTATGAAACCACAAAAGACACTGAATTACCAAAGCAATCCTAAGCAGAAAGAACAAAGTCAGAGTCATCACATTATCTGATTTCAAAATCTATTATAAAGCTCTAATAATCAAAACAGCATGGTACTGGCATAAAAACAGATGCATAGACCAATGAGACAGAATAGATAGCTCAGAATTACAGAAATCTATGCATTTAGAATCCACTGATTTTTGATAAACAATGCCAAGAATACACAACGGAGAAAGGAAAGTCTCTTTAATAAATGCTGCTGAGAAAACCAGATATACACATGCAGAAAAATTAAATTAGACCCTCAGCTTACCCCAAATACAAAAAGCAACTCAAAATGAATTAAACACTCAAATATAAGATCCAAAACTGAAAAATGACTGGAAGAAATTATAGGTGAAAAGCTTCATGACATTGGTCTGAACAATAATTTTTTTCTACATGATTCCAAAATACAGGCAACAAAAGCAAAAACAGACAAATGGAATTACATCTAATAAGCTTCAGCACAACCAGGGACACAAAAAACAGAGTGAACAGAAAACATACAGAATTGGGGAAAATATTTGCAAACTATACACTTAAAATGGGTATTAATA
Organism: Saimiri boliviensis; assembly: GCF_048565385.1. Taxonomy (NCBI): domain Eukaryota; kingdom Metazoa; phylum Chordata; class Mammalia; order Primates; family Cebidae; genus Saimiri; species Saimiri boliviensis. Next base: position 39,553,830 of record NC_133464.1, on the reverse strand, counting down.
TCCAAATACAGAGGGCTCCCAACTTAAGATGATTTGACTTACCATTGTTCAACTTTACAATGGTGTGAAAGCCATAGGCACTCAATAAAATAAAATAAAACCATACTTGTAGTATCCTTACAATAATTCTGTTTTTCACCTTTGGTACAGTATTCAATAATTTAATTGAGATATTCCATACATTATTATAAAATAGGCTTTGTGTCAGATGACTTTGCCCAACTGTAAGCTAATGTAAGTGTTCTGAGAATGTTTAAGGTGGGCTAGGCTAAACTATGGTGTTTGGTAGGTTAGTTGAATTAAATGTATTTTCAACATAGGATGTTTTCAATACCCAGTGGGTTTACTGGAACATAACTCCACTGTACGTCAAGGAGCATGTATGTGTAAAGAACTCAAACAATTCAATAGAAAAGAAACAAATAGCATGACTAAAAAATGGGTGAAGAACCTGTATAGGCATTTCTCAAAAGAAGATATACAAGCAACTAACACATATGTGAAAAAATGCTCAACATCTATCAGAGAAATGCAAATAAAACTTACAATGAGATATAATCTCATGCCTGCTAGAATGGCTTTACCAAAAAAGGAAAGAAAACAAGTTTTGGTCAAGACATGGAGAAAAAAAGAACACTGGCACGTTCTTGATGGAAAGGTAAATTCTTACAGCCTTTATGGAAAAGAGCACGGAGAGTCCTCAGGAAATTGAAAAAAAGAGCTACATTATGATCCAGCAATCTTACTACCAGGTGTACATTCAAAGGAGATGAAACCAGTATGTCAAAGAGATAGTTGTACACTCGTGTTCGTTACAGCATTAGTCACAGCAGCCAAGATATGGAATCAATCTGAATGTCCATCAACAAAAACTAAAGAAAATGTGGCGTATATGCAAAATGGAATACTATTCAGCACAAACACACAAAAAAGGAAATTCTAACATCTGTGACAGAATTTTAGATGAACCTGGAGGTCATGACGTTAAATGAAATAAGCCAGAAAGACAATTACCACAGGATCTCCACTTACGTGTGGAATGTTAAAGGGCAAATTCACAGAAGCAGAGAGTAAAATGGTGGTTAATAGAAGTGGGGGTTCAGGGATTAGGGAGATGTTGGTCAAGGAATAAACAAATTTCAGTTAAACAGAAGAAATAAGTACAACATTGTGACAATAGTTAATAGCAATGCACTGTATGCTTGAAAAATGCTCAGAGAGGCCAGGTGCGGTAGCTCACGCCTGTAATCCCAGCACTTTGGGAGGCTGAGGCAGGCAGATCACTTGAGGTCAGGAGTTTGAGACCAGCCTGGCTAACATGGTGAAACCTTGTCTCTACTAAAAATACAAAAATTAGCCGGGCAAGGTGGTGGTTGCCTGCTACTCGAGAGGCTGAGGCAGGAGAATCGCTTGAACCCAGGAGGTGGAGGTGGCAGTGAGCCAAGATGACACCATTGCACTCCAGCCCAGGTGACAGAGCGAGACTCTATCTTATTTAAAAAAAAAAAAAAAAGAAAAGAAAAGAAAGAAAAGAAAAATTCCCAGAGGGCAGATTTTTAAGTGTTATCATCACAAATAAATATGTGAAGTAATTAATAAATTAGTTAGCTTGATTTAGTCATTCCATTACATATACAGATTTCAAAATATCATATGGTACACCAAAAATGTGTAACACTTTTATTTATAAATTTAAAAAAATAAATATTTGGATAAAGGGGTGAATTTATTAGTTTTTAAAAATTAATGAATTAATAAATCCATTGTATTCCTAGCTGCAGGATTACATGGTGAGTGTACATGGGACCAAGAGGAGTTAATACTGGAAATTCCTTTTTTCTTTTTTTTTTTTTCTTGCCTTGAATATAGTTTGTGAGAGACCACAGTTCCTGGTTGCAGCCATCTTGTCACCCTGAAGCAACAAGCATTAGGAAAGCAATGTAGCTTGCTAAGTCTGGCAGGGCAGGAGGGCGTGAACAGACTGGGTTACTTAATAACGTTACTGAACTGCTGCACCTGACCTAAAATCGCTTACACCAGAATTCTTCACATGTGCTATAATTGTGTTCTTAGTGCTTATGTTACACAGTTCAAGCTTGATAATTGGATATTCTCTAACTTGTTTCCGAATAAACCCTCTCAAGCTCTTAAGTACCGTACATTATTTATTAGAAATTTTAAAACACTTAAACATTTTATATCTTTTTTTAGAAAACATACATCCACAGTAAAAGCATAAAAATACGCAAGAAAGGGATGCATACTTATTTTGAAATAGTGGCTCCCCTAGGTGAAGGGAAATGTTGTCAGGGAGAAGTATGAAAGGAGAAAATTATACCTATAACGCATAATTTATTTCCTTTTTTAAAATCCTGAAGTAAACATACCATCCTTCGAGATCTGTCAAGGATGGATGGGGCGCTTACATTCTTTCTCCTTTTTCTCTGTGTTTGAAACACTACAATTTTTTTTTCAACTGAAGCAAGAGACGACAAGATACTTTCCCAAAGTCAGGCCCTTTCTATGCTCTCGTGGCGAGAGGTGTCTACCCCCTCACCTATCCTTCTCACCACCCCTCCTTCTTCCTCTGTGTCCAGGTCTTGAGATGAAGGACAAGGATGGACTATCACTAGAGTTTTATGGTGATCTAGCTGGAAAGCAGGCAGTCTGCATCCTAAGGACCACATCAAAGAGAATCTTGAAGCAATCCATTATCCTTCTCTTTAGCAGGGGAAGTGCTAGGAGCCACAAATTTTCTTTCTTCCTGGACCACCATTCACCTAACAGGCCTCTAAATGCTTGATTTAACTATGCAAAAACACTACTAATTATATTCATTTATGTGACTGACTTACCATTTTAATCTAATTGCCATGCAGCAAAATAACTGTTAAAGCATATCATTAAACTACTTTAATAATTATAGAGAGATTTGCTTGTCCTCCTAGTTCAATCCTAAGCTCTAGGGCAGGAACCTCACCACCTACCTTTTGTACATTCTTAAATTAGCTGGGAAGAAGAGTGTGGAAATTCTGGCAGACTAGCCATCGTGTCAGAAACCTGAGTCTGCTGAACAGCTGAGATTTCTAGCAACAACTCCAAAACCCTGCTTGGGTATTTTCATTATTTTAGTCAGTTCAAGCTGTTATAACGAATCACCATAGACTGGGTGGCTTATTTCTCACAGTTTTGAAGGGTGGGAAGCTGAAATCAGGGTACCAGCATGGCTGGGTTCTAATGAGGACTGACTTCTCCTTGCAAACTCACATGGCAGAAAGACAGCCAACTATTTCTCTGGACTCTTCGTATGACGCACTAATCCTACTCATAAGAACACCATCCTCATGACTTTTCCATTCAACCAGTCTTCTCTGAAAACTACCTAATATCCACCTCACCTTTATGCTTTCTACCCACCCCCAGCTCTCCCTTAGGACCTGCCTCCTGTCCCTTTGAGATCACAGTTCAGTTGGGGGCTATTATCTAACCTCATTTCTCGTCTTGCTCCCCAATTTTGTTTCTTCAAGAGCTTGAGCCCTTTGCCAGGTGTGATGCCCCATGCATATATTCCAAGCACTTTGGAAGGCTGAGGCAGGAGGATTGCTTGAGCCCAGGAATTGGAGACCAGCCTGGGCAAGAGAGCAAGATTCTGCTTCTACAGAAACATTAAATAATCAGTTATTTAACTAACTAACTTGACTTCTTGAAGTCACAGTGTCTTTTGGTAGCTTCTCTCATGAAGATCATTCTCTCAATATCTGCCAGATCAAAGAGTGGGAATGCAAAGTGTGGTGGCACACACCTGGAGTCCCAGTTATTCAAGAGGCTGAGGCAGAAAGAGTCAAGGAGTTCGAGTCTAGCCTGGGCAACATAGTGAGATCCCATCTCAAATTAATTAATTCAATGTTTTAAAAATCAAGCAATTATCTTAAAATGATAGTGGTTTGAGAAGAGGATACACTGATTACACTGATCTGATCACTATGTGTTATATGCATCAAAATATCACTACATAACTGATATGGTTTGGCTGTGTCACCACCAAAATCTCACCTCAAATTATAATCCCCACATGTCACAGGAAGGACCTGATGGGGGTGACTGGATCATGAGAGTGGTTTCCCCCATGCTGTTCTCATAATAGTGAATGAGTTCACATGAAATCTGATGGTTTAAAAATGTTTGACAGTTTCTCCCTTTGCTTGCTCTCTCCCGGACCATGTAAGACGTGTCTTGCTTCCCCTTCGCCTTCTGCCTTGATTGTAAATTTCCTGAGGCCTCCCCAGCCATGCAAACTGTGAATCAACTAAACCTCTGTTGTTTATAAATTACCCAGCCTCAGGTAGTTCTTTCTTTATAGCAGTGTGAAAACAGACTAATACAGTATCCCATGAATATACACAATTACATGTCAATTTTAAAAATAATTTGTTTTTAAAAAAAGAGTGGTATAGTAGAGGAAGGGAAAGCAGCCTTCTCATTTACTATGATCACTCCCACAACTGCATAATAGAGCCACCCTCTCTTCTTAATTCTAATGGGTTAATGTCAATTTGTCTGTTCCAAATTTTTCAAGTCACAGTGGATATTGCTTGCCATCTCCCACTTGGCCCATATGTCAGATCTGTTTCCTCTGTTCTCCTCAGCTTCTGATTCACATTCTTCCTCTACATTCTATCATCTGGTTTATACTTAACACGTCACCATCCTTAGATTCCTTGACATTTTGAAACTCCTGAATGCCAGATGTTATGTGAAACTCTGGAGAAAGAGCAAGCAAGACTCACATGCCTCCTGCCCTCACAAAGCTCCACGATCTGGTGAAGGTGCCAGATATTTAAACCCCTGAATACGTGCACACAAAATAACAATTCTCTCAAGTGTCATAAAGAAAAGTCACAGAGCACTACAAAAGCATATAAGAGCGAGGCAAAACCTATTCTGTTAGGACAGGGAAGGCTTCTGTGAGCTGACAGGAAGGACAAGTAGGAGGGAGCCTGATGAAAAGGTCAGAGAAAGCCATTCTGAGCAGAGACTGCCACTCAGTCCATCCCAGTTTTCCCAACATCTTAACATTGTATAGACTACACTGGATTTTCTCCATCCTGGATCCATGGTTAGCCATGTTAATGTGTGTTCTGTAGCAGCCCATATCCCCTTACCTTTTTCCAAACCCACCTACTCATTCTCATTCATACATTCTAGGTCACTGCCACAATTCATTCGGTGACCTCTTGCTCCTAGAATAGCTGAACAATACAAAATTGTCATTTTTGTAGGTCAAGGGTTGGCAAATATCAGAAATTTCAGAAATAACAGATATTTTATATGGTTTAAACTAATATTTTACTAAGAAACTTATAAACTGGTTGGCCATCATCATCACCCCTTCTAGCTACAGTATCTCCCTTTGAATTTGTATTGTAACCTTACACTGAGTGCATACTCATCTTAGTCATTAAGACATCCAGGTAAAAAATTTTTGTAACCAAAAATGGTCACCCGTATTACATTATAACCAGTAAATGCTTTTTAATCTTTAACCTGCAAGGAAAGCATTGTCGAAGTAGCCACTGAGCTAAAGCTGGCCCAGCTTTTTTATCTTTAACCTATCTCCTTCTATTGCCCCTCAAAAATATTTTATATTTGTATATATATATATATATATATATATATATATATATGTTTGTTGATATGTATATATATGTGTGTATATATATACATATATACACATATATATACATGTCAATAAACAGTGTCTTTCTCCTCTGTAGAATAGCACTACATATAATGATAAACTATTATTCAGTCATTTTTCTGCATCATCCTTCTCAATACAGCTACTCTGGAATGACTCCATGAATACTACAATTGTGGATTCTGCACAAAAGGTGCAAAGAGTATACAAGGTAAGACAATTTGCAGAAGGTTTTCACATACTTTATTGCACTTAATGCACAATCCCATGAGTTATGTAACACACAATGTTGTCTCCAATTTACAGATGGAAAACTCGAGTCTCAGAAAGAGCAAGCGATTATTATACAGGCAATTGAGAACTGTAAAGTCAACCTAAGGCTCACTTTCCATTCCGATTGTATGATCTTTCTGTGTCATCTTACCTACTCTTGGTTTATGTCTTTCAGGAAGATGGGAGGGGCAATTGCGGCAAGTCAGCACACCTTATGAAAGCAAATCCTTCGTCTTTCTTGCATAAGATAGGTAGACTAGGTAGGCTAGGGTAGACTAGGTAAGCTAGGGCTACTTAGAGCCTCTAAGCATTACACTTGTCTTCTGCTACCAGCTTTCATTACTGTTGCCCTGACTCCCTATTCTATTGGTCAACCTCTTACTGCTCTCCATATTCTCCAATGGCTTCTTAACCCCCAAGAGTTATCAATGGAACCAGACACACTGCTATAATGGGAGTGGGAAGGGAGGAACTTGGAAATGATATTGAGAAGGTTTACACCCAAATAGGGAATAAAGTGATTGGAGAAAGAACAACGTGAAGGGGAGGTGAAGAGCACAGTGCAACAGCCAACAGCACACACAGTATTTGTGTTCTCTGCTAGGATTTTACCCTCTTACCTCTCCCCCTCCTCCCAGATGTTAAAAAAGCTCTCTTGTACATATCTCCCTTTAAAAACTTCAGATGCTTCTGAAACAAATAGCTGTGCAGTCTGATAATCTCAAAGTCACATGTAAGGAGAAAGGACTGCCACGTCTTCCCTCATATGAATTGGGTCCCCTTATTATGCATTCAACAGCCATCCATACTTGCTCTGCATTTTCGGAAGCCTGGGGCATACTACATCTTTGAGAAAGTGAAGAGAACAAATGCTTAATTAAACAGCTATTATGTGCCAGGTATTGTGCTAGGAATTTTACATAATGATACTTTCTCTGGAAAGTAACAATAAGGAAGTATAAGAGGAAGAAGAGGAGGAGAAGGCATGGCTCCACCTGGTGGTATCTGTTCCATCAAGAAAAAAGAAAGAGGGGAATCTGTGTTTCGATTTTTCATTTGTCCAAATGCTATGCAGGGATATGATTTTCTAAAAACCAATATAGTGACCAGGTGGAACAAGGAACAAATTTGGCAGCTCTCTGAGCTGAAGAAAATACCTGTAAATTTGCCACCTCCCTTTCAGCCTCTCATTCCACCCTTTCTCCCCTCCCTACCCTAAGATGAAATGATCTGGGACAAACTAATTGAGAAAACTAGTAGTGCATGCCTTGGGGAGGTTTTATTAATGGAACCAGACACACTGCTATAGCAGAATGTACAACTGCTTTTTTACATTGATCTAATTAGAACATTTACATACTGAATGCCTCCTGGACAATTCCCTACCAATGACACTTACTGTGTGCACCAGGCAAGACTACTCTTTAGGTGAAATTGAACAAAGAAGTCATCAAGTCTCCTTTTTCTCTAGGAAAAATAACATTCTCAAGGTTATTAACAGTCAATAAGCTGTCATAGGCTCAGCATGGATGGGGATATTGGGTTTCCTTGTGCTTATGAAAGATAGGAAAACCCAAAGTTCTTTTCACCCTGATAAGGAAAACACCCAACATGAGGAACAGCAGCAGCTGTATGATTCTGAGCACAGAATGGGAGTAAGAAAAGGGTCATGCTGTACAGATGATCTGCTAAGAAAATGTCAAAATGTTAGATAATTTCATTAGTATCTAGTTAATACTAATAGAGTTCATATTTCATGACTGGGTGATATTTTATAATGGTAAATATTTTTATAGACTTTCGCTCTTTTTATTCTCATATCAACTGTATGAAATCAGTGATTCGTTTTAGAGATGAGATATGGGAAATAGAACACATGGCCAAAGTCACACATGGCATTACAGGCAGAGTAGGGCCAGAACCACTCCTACTTCAACCTCTCTTTCATATATATAAGTGGAAAGAAATATTTTCCATGTTTGAATCTCTACCATTTCTAACAGATCCCTCCTAGGAACCCAGCCACTCACCCCCTTCCCCACCCCCACTCCCCAAAACATTTAATATTCTTCATTGTCTGTGCTCCCATGAGGTGGGAGATGGAATCTTTGTATAAATTTAGTATGACATAATATTTACAACACACTGATTGGTGGTTCATAATAAGCGTTATCTGAAAAGGGACCCAAAAAAACATAAATGTTTTCAGAACTCCCATCTCAAAGAGAAATTGAATTGAAAGCCACTATTTAGATATTATCCTGAAGGGAACTGCTTCTATGTCCTAGTTTTAGACAAGATTTCAAGGTTCTGTAAAGTTCAGAAATATGGTGATATGAGTAAAAATAGATACTTGTATAAACTGATACATGCAATGCTAAAAAGGGAAAATAATTTTACATTTCTTTGCCTTCTCTCTACATCCTGCTTTATTCTCTTTAGTCCTCATCTCTATTCACAAAAGATAGGAAGCTAACCCGCTTATGAGAATAAGTTAAAATTTTTCATAAAATGATTAAAGCACAACCTCATATCCCTAAACTAAAGAAATATCAAGCATCTTCTGTGAAGCAAAAAAAAAAAAGGAAAAAAAGAAAGCTCACATTTAAAAGAGAGATCACAAGAAAGATATTTCTCTAGTCAAAGGGCATTAGTATGCAAAATATATTAAGTACTGGAATGATATTAAAGAGATGGAAGATCTGATCAAAACAAGGCCACTTATATTGTTGACCAACAGCTGAACGAACACTGTTTCTGACCATGATGAGCTGTTTATGGATAGTCAATGCTCACAACGTTGGAGAAACAGATCGTTCAGACACAAGCCAGACATTTACAGACAAGTCATACGTCCCAGATGCTCTCATTTTCATACTGAATATTTTTCACCAGTGGCTCAATAATTATGTTGTTGCATATACTCTGCAAGCTAGACATATGTGATTCTTTATGAGACCTTGAGGCCTTGTCTGGGCAGCACATTCAGCTGGCTTCCAGCCTAATGACCTAGTTGTAGAGATTCCATTCCACTAGTCTCTCCAGCTTTGTTCAGGCTCAAGGAAGGGCAGCTCCTCCTACTTTCAACCCACAGAGAACCAACAACCACAGAGATGATTAAATTTTCTGTACTATTACATATGTTTATCACATTACAACTCAAATAAGCAGGGAAAATGTGACTCCTCTATAACCTACTTCATACTCTTCATGAAGTCTCCCATCAATTAAGTAACAGAGGGAAAATTAAATTTAATGTGGATTAAATGTAATCTGAGCCAATAATTGAAAATGTCTCTATCTTTTAGTCTAAATCAGCCTCTGGAAGATGTTCAGTTGTTAGATTTTTCCATGCCTCCTTTGTGGCAGTCCTAAAGCAATGCCCTGGTATATGATGAGAGGTTCATCAAACTTCATGATATTGGTATTAATGGGATTTCTTGGACTTGCCCTAGTTCTCGGACACACAACCACTCTCTGGAATCTTCTGTATAATGGCTGGCTTATTCCCATATAGGGCCATACTGTTACACTCCACAGCAAATACCTGTAGTTGATGAGCTAGTGGTAGACTCTTTCTGGGGCTGGTCATTGCTCGATAGCCCATCCTATGGACTTGATCTCTGCTCCACACCCTCACTACTGTTGGCACCACAGACCCCTTTGAGTCTCTGCCACATTCTCTATCCATCTCCTGTCCTCCATTGTCCCTCTCGATCACTCGTATGTCAAGCTCCAGGGCTGCCCACTGGCCCTCATCTCATTATTTATGCCACATTATAACAAATGAAGACCCTGGAGTGAAAACCAAAACTTCTGTCTGCCTAAGCCCACTACTCTGCTACCTTGCAATGTATGGGCTGCCCCATATTGGTACAAGGGTGCTGTGCCCAGTATCTCTGCATGGTTAAAAAAATATTTGAAAAGCAGTTGAACAAAAGCTCCTCTACTCTATTTGCATCTTAATCTGGCTAACTCACCTCCTCTCCATTCATATCATTGAGACCCCAAAGAAAGAATGTTAAAAGATACAATTCGATAATTTTCCTCCACTAGCCCATTCCTCATCTTCCTACTAGTCCACAGATCTGAAGGACAGGGATGTTGGGTGAGTGGGGGGGATCTACTTCATCTACCTAACTGAAGGGAGCATTCCCTTATGTCATGTTTCTCTCTTCCAAAATAATTTCCTCGTTTTCCTTTTAATGGACCAAATACTAATATGGGGAACTGATTAATCATTAAGGGCAAATAAGAAATTTTACAAAATATACTTCTTACACAGATTTAGGAGAAATTTCAGAGGCAGAAAAAAAAAGAGGAAAAGTTCTTTCAGAGCCAGCATTTGACCAAGGTCATTTGCTTTGCCTTGGAACCTTACTAAACTGCCCCATTTTAAAATCGTGTCCTAAGTCTTATGCAAGACTGCAACAGCATGTTTTACTTTCTCTCCTAATTATCTATATCCCTCTGCTACAAGCAATTTCTAGATATTAGTCTCAGTGTGAGCCAGGAGAATATCCTATCCTATTTTTCTAACCTGTTTATTCTAGAAATTGTTTTCAAAGTTTCAAGGACAGAGTGAATACACTTCCTTTTTATAGTTCTCCATTAGTCTTGGTGTATGTTTGTTGTCCTGTGTTTCACCTGGACAGTCTAAGACCTTCATAAGTGTTGGGAGAGGGAGGAGATGATACAGATTCATTTTTAGGATTACTACTATTAATACTCTTTCCAAAAGAAGAAATTGACAAGTATTCAGCCAACTTGAATAAAACTCCTAAAGGTTATTAATGTAGACTTATCAATTTTAAATGCTTTCATTGAACAAATTTCCTCTTTTCTTATCTTTCAATTGGACTTTTCCCCCAGACAAAAGCAGAATTTGTAAGAATTTTTTATTTTTACGAGAAAGAATAAGTGATCTCCTTCTCAGTGTTTCACTTCAGGGCCCAGTAGCCAGAATCAGACTATCAAACTACCACTTAGTGAATCATTCATCCTTGTGATACGGTTTGGTTGTGTCCCCAACCAAATCTCATCTAGAATTGTAGTTCCCATAATCCCCACATGTCATGGGAGGGATAATTGAATCACGGGAACAGTTACCCCACGCTTCTGTTCTTATGATAGGTAATGAACTCCCTCAAGATCTAATGGTTTAATAAAGGGCGTTTTTCCTTTTTGGTTGGCACTTCTCCTTGCTGTCACCATGTGAAGAAGGATGTGTTTGCCTCCCCTCCTGCCACGATTGTAAGTTTCCTGAGGCTTCCCCAGCCATGCTGAACTGTGACTCAATTAAACCTCTTTCCTTTACAAATTACTCAGTCTCGAGTATATCTTTATTAGCAGCATGAGATTGGACTAATACACCTTTCCCCTCAAGGAAAACGTTCATCATTCTCCATCCTGGACTAGAAAGATAAAGCAGTGTTTTCTGTGTGACTTCCACACATTATCTTCACCAGCACATGGCCTTTACTTTCAGAGAACTTTTTAACAGAGATATCACTGAAACAATGGATGTGATTGCCATGACTCCTCTGAGTTTGCGGCTCCATCCTGTGCCGTCTCAGAACTGTTGTTGTCTATGCCATTCTTCTGATAGATAAAAATAGACAACACCAAAAAACAGTCTGCTCCACAGAGGCTATTCAGTACAGCTATTTGATAAAGATAATATGTGGATGAGGTTCTGGTCTGAAAAGCCACAGGGTTTGATTGGAATAACTGACAAAAATAGCCTGTACCACCAGCATGATGAATTACCCTAGATCCGAAAGTCGGTATAACATGTCTGAGACCAGCACCTCAGAATCTCCATCATCGTAAGTATCAGTGTTTTCCTGACAAAGAAATAGTACTGTTGGCTAACACATTTGGCTAATGTGTTAAGAGATACCACATAGCAATCTGTTGGCCCTTTCAGTGTTAAGCAGACTATTAAAAATCATAATGCTTCATATACTTTATATAAAAATACTACTTGTGGCCAAAATCAACGTTTGCCTTTCATGTTCCAAGCATATATACAAGTAGCGTGTTACTCTCAAATGTGAATCTCTGTTGTCTAAATAGCAAAACTTAGGGACAGTGAGAATATGGCATATATTTAACATATTTAATATTGCATTTTATAAGATGTAATACACAGATTGTCAACATAAGCAATTCTAGAGAATAAATACCAAGATAGTGCTAAGGTTTAATCAATGGTATGATTTAAAAGAACATTGTTAAGGATTTCAAAATTAAGTCTCATTTTCTTGGTAGGTTTCATGTAATACCAGTCCAAATTTCATTCAACCATAAAAATCACTGTGAACTAATATGATAGGGAATTAGATGAGCCATAATGTCTAGGTAAAATCAGCTAAGTTTAAAATGTAATGGCATATATAAATGTATATATTACAAATATAAATGAAACAGATCACAGGGTAGTCAAAAAGTGACAGCTGCTTTAATTCGTAGGAGTTTAGACTTCCAGCCCCTCTGGAAATTATGAAATGAGGAATAACAAAAAAAAACTACCCCCCATTATTATCCAAGCACAAGTGGTATAAGATCATTTATCTTGATGTATGTCACCTTAGAGCACATATTATCCCTATCTCTCAAAGTGTTTTTTCCCCCTTATTTCATCTCTGACATTCATTGTAAATTTAATGATCCACATACGATTTGCTGGTGTCTCAGTCTGGTGTTTTGAATCATGAAACTAGTGCTAAATTTATGGCACTGCAGTACCACTTAGTGAATCATTAAGCAGTACGGTGATTTTAATGATTTGGATCATACTGGACCTCATCACTATATAATGAGGTTCCATTTAGTGTAAATTTTATGTAAAAATTCAATTTGCAAACCAACAACATGAAACTACAACATTTTTTCTAACTTGACATTGTATTTATTTATCACATATTTCTAATGGGTTCTACTGTTAAGTTTATTAATAGAATACTTTATTCTATTTTCTTTTGATTACCATAATAGTTCAATGATGTCAAGAATGGAAATGACCAGTAACACTGTACCCCATCTTAAACTTTTTCATTGTCGAATTTACCCAACTCAAAGATCTCAGAAATAATTGTAAACTTTTATGTGATTTTAATGTCTTCGACACTATGCATTTGCTTTACCATTCACAACTAAGTTGCTGTATAACCTATCTTTCATTACCAGAACAGATTACAAATGCAGAAAAGAAACAGTGGTTTGGGTATGTCTCTCTTGCCTTTTCCATTTGATAAAAGTCCATAGCCTTTGACAATTATGCCTTTTCTTCTGAGGAGATAAAGCTTAACATTCTAAATGATATTGAGTTAAAATGCCAATTACAGTTTAGCTATTTTGTATCAAACAATTAGTTGATTGGGTGCTCAGCGATGACTTTTTAATTAGCAGAAAGGGAAACTGAGGGTAAGAAAGGTGAAAATATTCTGACCAAGCTTATGCAGTTATTTTATGATTTCAAGAAACAAATCTATGTCCCTGGACTCCAATTGCTCTTCCTCAAATTCATTTAAAAATTAAAGAGTAGCCTAATAATATATTCACACTGTGTCTGTAAAATAAATTTCTGATTTCATGTTTTATATTTCAGTTTCCTCTGCAACATTGATGAGCATGTCTGCATAGTGACCTGCTTCACCCTGTATTAAATGATGGCTTTACAAACTGAGTTCTAACAAGCATAGTAATAATAATAAGATCATAAGGTACACTGAAACTGAATTGTTTGCAGTCTGCCTGGGTAGTAAAGTATAATTTTTTAAAGTAGTTCCTTGACCTAAGCACATGGTATTCAAAGGGCTAAACCCATAGATGGAGAATTTACTTCTTGCTCATACTGAATAATACGTATTTTAAAAAACACTTAAAAAGAATTGAAGAGAAATCGTATACCTCATCTAAATAGACTCATGTTTCCAATAGAACCAATAAGTTATGTTGTATTTTAAAGTCACAAAGAACCAGGGGTCCAATCTCTCGAAAATTTACACTTACCTCTTAATTTACTAAAGAATGAAATAGAAAACATAAAACATTGCCTCTTCAAGACTTATTTCTATGCATCAGGAAGACCAGTGTGTCATATTCTGGAATGTATACTGAGAAGGTTAAAGCATGGAAAGAGAGCTTTTAAAATTACCTCTTTTCTGGCCAGGCACGGTGGCTCATGCCCATAATGGCAGCACATTGGGAGGCCAAGATGCATGAATCGTCTGAGGACAGGAGTTCAAGACCAGCCTGGCCAACATAGTGAAACCCTATCTCTACTAAAAATACAAAAATTAGTCGGGTGTGGTGGTACACACCTGTAGTTCCAGCTCCTCGGGAGGCTGAGGCAGGAGAATCGCTTGAACTCAGGAAGTGGAGGCTGCAGTGGGCCCAGATAGTGCCACCGCACTCCAGCCTGGGTGACAGAGTGAGACTCCATCTCAAAGAAATAAACAAATAAATAACCTCTTCTCAGATAGATGAGGTCACAAAAGTCACTGACTTCCCAAAGGCTCCCAGAGAGCTGATCCCAGCTTGAGCAGTAGCTGTCACATGCCCAGGGGACCCTGACAGCTTAGGTGCTTTTAATCCTCTTTTCCTGAGCTCTGTTGTCATTTTTCATCTTGTTTGGACTCCGGCTGTTACTTTGGGAAGGGTTTATGCTCAAGTATGAGAATACATGTGGATGAGAATAAGACAGAAGAAAGGGATACATCAAATAGTGAATGTCTGGCCAGCCTAGAATTCTTTTATCCCAACTTCTCAGTGTTTCTTCCTATTTCTAACCTATGTCAAATGCCTAAATTTTGCATGAATCACACTAAATTTTTTATAATTAGTAATAATCTCCAGAATAATGGCACATATTACTCTTCTGAATAACAGCTGTACTTACTCCTTTTTAAATAAGAAATAAAACTATGCAAGCAGTCAAGACACTTGATTCAAATTTGCCGCACTGATATCAAGGCATGAAATGTCTCAAAATGGTACGATTCCAATGTGGTCACTCAAACATCCTAATTTTAATGGGAAGATGACAGAGAACAAACACATTAACTTGGATGCAGTTCAGTGTGGAGTATAGCTGGAGCTAAGGCTTGAAAGGCAGATTAGGTTCAGATTGTGGCAGCCAAATAGTGTTTTAAAGATGAAGTGTGTAGCTACTATGGGAAAAAGATTGAGGAAGTCTGGAAAGGGATTTGTACGTAAATCCCTAAACCTCTCCAAAGAGATGCCTATTTTGATCATGTTTCTTCCCATGGCACCTATTCTTTCTGCCTCACTTGGTCTGTGTAGTTATAGTCTTGGTGCCATAATTGAGATAAGACTTTTAAAAACATCTCCTTGTTTTACTCTAGGGTCTTCTTCATCACCCATTTCTTTGGGGGTCCCAGAGATCTTCAGAAAGCAGAGTTCTTGTGAAAGGTGTTTTCTGGTCTCAGTCTGAATGCCCTCTGATTGGGCATAAGAGAGACGCAGGCCCAGCTAGCACGTCACTAAAATTCCTGTAGAGTTGCAGCCCGAGTGCCAAGGGCCCAGCCTCTGAGGTGTCCTATGACCCTTCCTACCATGTCCTGCATCTTGCCAAGGGCCCAAAGATTATGGGGCATTCCTTCATAGTAGTCGTAAGGACTCACTCCCTAACCCAGAGGCAGTCACTTCCAAGTCTTTTTCTCCCTTCTTGTTCTCTCTGGGATATAGACTGTTGCATAATGTCCTTAAAGAGACTTGGCTTTCAAACAGTGAAGCCAGTGGTAAATATGGGTTAGATGCCAGAGAGAAGTTGAGCAGTACCTTCAAGAAAATAATGTTTTCTGATCTGTAAAACAATGACCTTGAGGCAAGGCAACAAAAGTTCTGGTTACTTTCCTTGGCAGAAAAGAAAAGGAAGAAAAGACAAAAAATTGGATTTGTCAACAGGTAATAACAGATCAATCACAATAGCATTAACTGATGATTTACTGTCTACAGAGTAAATCCTCATCCCTACGGAGCAGTAACTAATAATAATCAAGCATTTACTGAGCAGCTACTATGTGCCAGGTACAGTTATAAGAGTCCGTGTCATTGAATCACTCACAGACAAATTGGGGAATAGTCTGTATTTGTAATACAAGTTTGTGCTAGGATAGGGACTGATGGATTATCTATCATAGCTTAAGTGGCAGAGGGTTAGTCTATAAGTACTAAGAAGTCATTGTGGAATCACTGAATGCTTTGTATAACCCACTGATGATTGCCCTGGGAAGTGGCAGCAAAATTATACTCACAATGCTACAAGAGAGAAAAGGTGGCAGAAGTAGGGTCTCCAATTGTTTCATTGCAAATTCAGGGCTCTGATGTTAAATCCTCACTCTTGATTTATTCAGTTCCACTCGGCTCATGGAAATGCTTATATATGAATCCATTTTCACAAGTCTCAACAACATCTTGGTGTGACTGGCCCCTTCCATAATTGCCATTTTTGGAAATTCATCCAAGATTTAGACAAATATAAGAAATTAGGACCTATTTTGCACACTAGAAAGCTTGAAAAAAATGCATCCATTTTAATTCTTGTCAAAATGTTGATCCCTCGAAAAATCTCAAAACAGTAATTTAACTATGTTTTAGTGAATGGATGAGTATTTGACTTAACATATTTTAAAATTACAATTACATTCCATTGGGTTGGTCTTTAATGCTTTTGTGAGATGAGGATCAAGGAAAGTGAAATGATATTTCAACTTCACTAATTAGATTGTTAAGACAAGAATCCATTAGGATGAAGAGTAGATCCTCATCACTCTGCAATTGTCTCTTTTTTAACCAATGAACTCAGTTTTAAAGGCAGGTTTCCTTCCTCTTTCTGCCCTTCACCACAAATTCTAAGTGTTGAAAAGGTCTATAAACATACATAAACTTAGGCTAGCAAGATTTCTTGTTAATTAAATAATAGTCAAACCTCCATCTTGAATCTTGTGTTCACAATTTCACTTCTCTGCATAGCATTTATTATAGCAATTCCTAAACTTTAGGAATTAAATTTCAGTTGTTCTGGGTTTAGGACCTGGCCCTTGTCGGATTCCAGTCCCTCACATGCAGCAAATAATAAGGTTAAAGTTCCTTGAGCCAAAATAGTCAAATTCCTTTGAAAAAAATAAAAAACGCTCCAATTAGTCCAACATGTGTAAAACAGCAATCAATTCGTATTTTACAGCAAAAACAATATGTAATGTGTGCAGCCTACATATCTCATTACAGTATTCCAGGACAAATTTTTAACACAGGACAGAATTCTCACACAGACTTCATGGAATATGAAACTTTACTTTTTAAATTTTTTTCAAGCTTTCTAAATAAATGATGATTTGCCAGCTATGGGAAAAAATACGCTTAGCAACAAACCTGAACAGCAATAAATATCCTGGGAATTTTTGTCATCTCTGGTAAGGCCCTAATCTAGTTCTGAGTTAATGATGGTATTAGGCAATATGTGCTATGCAGGCGAGCCCCCATCCTCAACAACTTTGGAAGTAGGAATGAGGGTCCAGGTACTCCAGGAACTCCAGATTAGGTAGCCTGTCTCCTAGCCTCCATATCACTCTTTCAGGACTGAGGAGGGGACCGGGAACTCCAGGTCCCCGTGGCAAGACCCTGCTCGTTTGTCTTCTAACACCCAGGACCTCCCCACCTACTGCCTTTCCTGAAACTGTCAGGATGAGTCTCACTTGCCCTTCAACCCTTTTTACATTGGTAGCATGAAGCCCAGGACTCCCAGTTAGTCCCTCACCCCCTGCACCCTAATTGTCATGTGGCTCCAGAGCAAAGAAGCAACAGAATTCCTACCCACCGCCCTGGTACACTCTATCCCCCTTCACTGCCTTATTTTCCTATATTGCACTTCTCATCAGCTGAAAAACTACATTTATTTTTGCCTTGCTGATTTTTCTCTAGTAGAATGTATGGTGGCTGAGGGCCTATCTGTTTTTCAAGTCGTTATATTCCAAGCACTTAAGACAGCTCACAGCAAATAGAAAAGTGCTCAATATTTTTAAAAATGGATGAATGAATAAAATACAAGTAAATTGTGTGAATCTAATTCAAACCAAATTATGTTTATCATGCATCTAAATGTGTCAGGCAACTGCTTGTCTAGGCCACAAGTTAGGCATTAGAGATACGGAGATTAATGGACCTGGTGCCTTTATTCTACTAATCCTTGATCCTCCATACCTAATATTTGCATTTAAAAGATAGACAGATAGATAGATGATAGAGATATATAAGGCTTCACAGCCATGCCCTAGAAAACATATTACCAATTTTGAATATCCCACTTATACAGCACTATTAATTCCATCTCTATAATATAAAGTATAAATATGGTGGTCCTTTTCATCACCTATAATTTTTTATGTGTAGGCATGTAAATTTATAATATTACAGGCAATATTTAGTGAGAAATGCATATTTTTCTGGGGCTCAGAATCCAATTCTCCCATCAAGCAAGTAAAAATAATTTCTTCGAATGGGAAACTTTCAGTGAGGAAAATATTACACCAAAAGACATTGAAAGTCAGAAGAGAAAACAAGGCTGTTATTAGGCCTTTATGCAATTTATAATAACCTATCTCTAGAGAGGTAAAATGGTCCCATTTCTCATTGTTGGCAATTCTTCTCAATGACCAATACATCTACCAACATTTTCTTCTTGAAAATACAGTCAAAGTTGTAACAGAAAATCACAGATGCAATCAAATTCATACTAATGGTTAAAATGCGCCATATGTGCTCCGATACCTATGCACAATAGGGTGCAGGTTTAATGACTTTCTTATTGTGCCCCTGTTGTAATTAGGTATTAAAGGACATATGGTATGCTGCCGTTTTAACAGTGAATTTCCTTGTTTTTTATTGTTTTCTATCAGAAGCTTAACAGTCTTTCAGGGTAGTATTCGTAGTGAGAATTAAACCACATGTTGATTTCATTTTTTTAAGCCTGGGAATCTCATCTTGATTAGACTTATTAGTGTAGTGCCAAAGAAAACATCCAAATCAAATCTATTTTCAGTAAATGTGAAGTAAAATATGTTTAAATTGGTAAGAAATAAGTGAAAACTCCAATAGAAACATACACTTAGGATATTATATAGAGAGATTTAGTAACCAAATAGAAACTCACATGTCCAGAAAGTCACTAAAGTTTGATGGTTTAGAGATTTTTTGTCTTATTCCAAAATATTTATGAAAATCATTTTTCATGGGCAACTACTTTATAAGAGATTTCTATATGTGTAAATCACTCAACGAAGTCCCAAATATACTCATAACAAAAATCCAACTGAAAACAAAAATGTCAACTACACAAGAGCATTGGAAGCTGTGAGTCATGATGTTTAGTTTAACTTGTTCAAACACAAGCTAAAATTTGTCAAAGACCCAAAGGCCATGATTTATGAAAATTTAATATGTTTGAAGAAAATCTGGATCAACTCAGAGGTCAATTTTTATCACTAAAAAAAATGGAGACACAAAGATATGATGGCAAACTATACTCTTTGAAGTCATCCAAAAATTTACCTTAATTAAATCCTTCTCACATTTTTTGGCATATATAGTCAGCCATCCATATCCATGGATTGTGCATCTGTGGATCCTAGCAATCACAGATCAAAAATGTTTGGGGGGAAAAAATGATGGTTGCATCTGTACTGAACATGTACAATGTTTTTTCTAACTATTCCCTAAACAATACAGTATAACAAGTATTTACATAGCATTTAGGTCATATTAGGCATTATAAGCAATCTAGAAATGATTTAAAGAATACAGGAGGATATAAATAGGTTACATGTAAATACAACACCATTTTATATCAAGGACTTGAGTCTTTGTCAATTTTGGCATTCTCTGAGGGCCCTGGAACGAATCCCCACGGATGCCAAAGAACAACTGTATACCCACCAAGCACTGAGTAGCTTTACATGCAAATGGTCCCTAGCATCTAGAAGGAATGCTATGGATTCTCAGGAAGAAATTTTTCTTGGATGCTACAGCATTCTACTGGGGCTTTACTAGATATCTGCATTTCAGGTCAGGGAAAGGAGAAAGATCTTATCACGCAAGTTTATGCTCTTCAGTCATAAGCATGGCTACACATCCCTATCCCAGTCAGCACGAGGGCACATTACAAGATAGCCAGCCAGGCTTCCAAATGAGCCATGAAGATTAATAAAATACAATCTCCAGCGGATGTTGGCACCTCCCTGTCAAGCTAGCTAATGAGTACTGTGTTACTGTAAGAGTCAACTGTCACATTATCTCTGGACTCATAAATTGATTCTAAGACAAATAACAATACACAACTAAAATCCAGTCTAAAAGAGCTTTTCATTTATTGCAGACTGGTGCATCCCCAAGAGGCCCTCCAGCTGTCGGCGCCATGAGCATTGTCACTTTTTATAGGAAGTATTCAATAAGGGCAAAGTCAGTTTGCGCAAAAGAAACTCAGAATTGTTTTTCAAAATGCAAGGTTTAATATTAACAGCAAACTATTATCACTAAGTTTAATTCATATGAACCCAAGTGACTTATAATATGTAGAGAAAAATGTGTTTAACCTGAGTCTACCAAAAATAGAGTGGACAAAGTTTGTTTGGGAGAAGTGGTCAGTTCATATTTGGGGGAATTTTTAATTTAAATAAGAATCCATATCTTATACTGTAGTGACCTTTCTTATATCTGCTAGAAATTAACTTCGCTTCAGACATGAAATCTCTCTGCAGCCTTTTTTGTATTCTAGAAACCAAAACAGAGGAAAGAACCTACATAGGGAACAATAAACGTGGCTACCACATTCTTTAACCAATTTCTCCCCATTGTAGTTTGGGTATCCTTGAATGTATTCTGATTAGCAAAGTATATCTTTAGCGTAATAATAAGAAATAATTACCGAATAGTTAAAAAAAAAACTCATATTTTGTAATAAGTGTGATGACTAAAGTTAGGGGATATAACCTGAAAATATATTCTTTCTACTTTTTAATTACTGAGAACAGAGGGAAGAAGGAAGGAACAAGAGAAGTGAAAAGAAAAAGAGAGGAGAGAGAGAAGGAGGGAGGAAGGTAGATGTAGCGAAGGCAAGGAAGAAGGTAAGGGATTAAAGCAGGTAGGAGAGAAAGTAAAAGCGAAAAAGAAAAATAATGTCTAACACATCCATGTTACTCCTGATCGATCATGTATAATAACAACATAATAAATCGTCATTTGCCTCATGACATCACAAAATGTTGTCAAACGAATTTGGTGAAGCGGTTCATCTACTCACTGACTTCCGTGAGAATTTCAGAATAGGAAAAAAGTACTAAGGAATTAGTATAATGGATTGGAGCGCTAGTCTAACTAGTCCCACATTCTAAATTATAGAGACAGCTTAGGGCTTACATGAGGAAATGCTTATTCCTTTTGTCTTCAATTTCTGTCTTTTACTTTCATTTTGCAAAATGACACCAAAAGTCTGGGAGATCTTTCTTTATCTCTTATAATATGAGATGTAATGTACTCTGTGCTGTCCCTGGCACATAATAGGTGCTTAAAAAATATTTGTTCTCTCCCTACCTTCCACTCTCTCTTTTGTTTCCTCCTTTCTCCCCCGCTTAGTCTGTCCTGCACTTTAAAAGACGAACTGCCCAGAAGAGGGAAGCCAGTTGTTCTGGAGGAGTGCATTCTACAAGTCTCCCTGCTTTTCCCTGGTCCCCCACAGTTGATGTCAATAAGATGTTCATAAAGGTTTTTAATAAAGAATTACATTTTTATTCCCATACTAGAATCATTTCATAAAATAATGGTTAGGTTTAGTAAGTAAATGAGATAAAATAAACGTTAGCTACTACCATTACCATTATATTGTTATTAATATTACTAAAACATTGATTGGCAAAGGATCGAGCCTGTGCATTTTTTAACCTGTGTCACCACCGGATGTGACGGGCTCCTGACTTCCTTCCTTCCGTTTGAAGTAGTGCTTCCCTTTATTTGTTTCCTGTGTTTCCCACAGCCCCTGCAGAAAAGGGTTCCTTCCAAGTAATGTACAAAATGTCAACAATAAAAACAGGGTTAAGCTCTACGTGCCAAGCACTTTACGTGCATTATTTATTTAATCCTCACAATCACTTAAAGCTAAGTACCATTGTCATCCTGATTTTACAGATGCAAAAACTGAGGCTTAGGAAGGGAAATAACTCAGAGTCATACACTGAGATGTAATAGAGTCAGCGTTCAAACCTAGGCTGTCAGGCTCCCCGTAAGAACCGTATTCTGCCACCGAAATGAAACCTCCAGCTGGACATTTCCCTTTTAGGGTGTTCTCTGAGGAAAGGATTATGATCAATCTTTTACGTTCTTTTTGTAAACCAGCTGTCCCCAGAATTCCCAGAGAACCACCTTAACCTTACTCAACCCTCTGTTTAGACTGTCATAGAAATAGAGTGGAGCAGCAGCAGTCACAGAATTTCATCAGCCCACTGAGAGAGCTCAAATGAATCACGTGCGTGAACCAACTGGAAGAACCATCTATAGAAGATTTTCCCCTCTTCCACCCAGTTCCTAAGAGAAGCATTGTTGGATGCCATCTATGAAAGATTTTTCCTCCTTCTGCCCAGTTCTAAAAGATGCATTGTTGTGTGTTTCAGGCCCGAACGGAAGATTTGCAGTAAATCACACGTGTCAGTAACATGTGCAGATTCTTTTTCAGGGTACCGAACTCCAAATGGCTGAGCCAAAAGCCTGAATTAATTGGAGAGGATGCTGTTAGTTCTTACTAAGAGGCTCTCAGAGGCTGTGTCAGAAACACACACTGCCTGTCTTTGTCGTATCTTCTTTGTGTAGGGATGCTCTTCCAGCCGCGTCAGTTGCATGCCAGCTTTGTGGGCCTGAAACTTTTAAAAAATTCACTTAAAAAAATACAGAGCATGTCCAGGAATAACGAAGGAGAAATTTATATCTTCAAAATATGTAGATTTGAGATTTGTTTTAGAAAAAAAAACTGCACAAGCTCTACTGAGCATCTGTAACGATGATATATCTACACGTTATATGGCTGGCTATCTTTAGTTTGTTTTTATATCCTGTGGAGTGTGACATCTGTGCAAAAATTATGAACTGACTCATATACATGAGGTGCTTATTCGGAGTTTGAAAAATGGGCCTATTCTACAGTTCAATTATTTATGAAGAAATTAGAAAGAAACTTTGAAATCTTGGAATCTTTTTCTTAATTTATTTGTGTGTTATTCCAGTCAGTCATCCTGATCAAGCAGAAACTATCTGTAGCAAGGGTAAAGGTTTTTCTAAGTGGGTTAATTATATTTATTTTCATGGCCACCAGCTCCTCATTTGCTTTTTATAAATTACTTGGGGCAAGGGGCTAATCTCTGTGATCGCTCTCAATCTAGACGTTAACAGCTCAACCTTTCATTTGAAATGGATCTTTTCTATTACAACCCTTTTATGAACCACCTGTGAAAGGAAGGAAGGCTATATCCACGTGGAGATATAGATATATGCATATAAAAATTTATAACTATTCCCTAATCACTCAGACGTGTAGGCTAAGCATCACTTATGATTACTACACAGATACTATTATACAAAGAAGTACATTTATATGGAAAACTAAAGAAAGCTTTTATTATAAGAATAAATGCTCACTGATCCTTAACTCTAACTATCCTATTAATGCAACAATAAGGAGGTTCATTCATCTTTGTCAGTCCATACTTAAGCCCCCTTAAGTGTGTCTACAGGCAACTAAGAGAAATTAGATGATTCTCTCTCTTACTTTGCTACCCTGGCATATAAGTCTTCTCCCATCCCCCACCTGCATTTTTCTTCTACTTAAAAATAAGTTTTCAATCAGTAGTCTAGTATTGGAATGGAAAGTTCAACCTTTGTTTATTTTGTTAAAAATCTTCTTTGGGAGGTTGAGGTGGGAAGATCGCTTGAAGCCAGGATTTCCAGACCAGCCTAGACAACGTAGCAAGACCTCCTGCCTACAAAAATTTTAAAAATTAGTTGTGCTTGGTGGCACAGGCCTGTAGTTCCTAACTATTCAGTAGGCTGAGGCAGAAGGGTCACTTGAGCCCAGGAGTTCAAGGCTGCAGTAAGGTGTAATCATGCCACTATACTCCAGTCTGGGTGACAGAGTGAGACCCTGCCATAAAAACTAATAATAATTAAATTTTTTAAAAAAAATAAAAATAAAGCCTTTCCAAACAGCTTGTTTGTTCAAGTGCATTTTGGCATCAACCATGGTGAAGGGAAGGATTTGGGAGACTGTTGTAGAATAGACATCTCCAGAATTACTGGCTTCCATCTTCTGGCCAATTCACCTTTGAAAGTTGAGTAAGGGTAGAGTAAGTCAAACAGGAAGCATAAAAAGTGATAATTTTCCTTGATCACCTATTGTTTGCCGGGCACTGTACATAGCCCATTAATTACATTATTGAAAGGGGTAAAGAAGACCTTCCTACTTTCTCAAGTTTTTGGAGTTTACTTTACAATATGAAAATAGATGGTTGGAAATTTGTGAGCTGGAGTCCATTTTGACTTCAGCTTTAGGCATCATCTACATCGGAGACCAGACACACACATCTCAAAGACAGGAACTGTGTCTTCCTAGACCCTGTATGTAGCTGCTGCAGGGAGGCCAAGACCAAGATTCTGTTGTGTTAAAAGCATTGTTTAGCAGCACCTTCATTCACAAATTGTAATGCTACAACACATCATTTTACTAGTATGGTTTGTTTTTTTACATTCTCAAAAATTCTTTTTTTTTTTTTAATTTTACAGACAGTGTCTCACTCTGTCACCCAGGCTGAAGTGCAGTAGTACAGTCACAGGTCACTGTAACCTCTAATTCCTAGGCCCAAGCAGTCCTCCCTCCTTAGCCTACTCAGTAGTTGAGGCAACAGGTGTAAGGTACCATGTTGGGTAACTTTATTTTATTTTTGTTAGAGACAGGGGTCTTGCTATGTTGCCCAGTCTGGTCTCCAACTTCTGGGCTCAAGTAATCCTCCCACCTCAACCTCCCAAGTAGCTGGGATCACAGACATAGGCCACCATGTCCAGCTCAAAGATTTTTTAAAAAACTACAAAGGAGGTTGCACCTTTAGTCAGTATTGGACACTGACTTGCCAGTTGATAGTCTAGCTAGGATTAGTGCAAGAGGGTAGACTTTTGGAATATGGGAAAACAGGTCTGAAAGATGACCTAGCAATGGAATTTAGGGAAAAGAGTCAATGGAAAAAAATGAATTCTGAAGGAAGAAAGGGAGTTAATGCCCGGAGAGAAAGGTTAGATTGATACATAGTATTGGCTAGCTGTCTACATTTGACTGAAGTCGTATGTGAAACAATAGTATTAAAACACTGAAGAAATAAGACCATATCAACTGATATTTCTATAAATTCAATTGCCTGTTCTTTTTAAAATATCTACTAATCATGCAAACTCAGCTCCTCCCTCAAAAAAGGAGGTGTTTCTTACAAGCACCTAGCTTACAGTAAATCTCTCATGAAAAATCAACGAAATCAGCTGAGATGTGAACATAAAGATACGAACATAATTTTTGATTGCCAGAGACCCCCTAAAAGCAAAATTGTCAAGGAGTTGGCAATAGTGAGCCATGAAATGCTACTTTACTGTTGGGATTTCTTTTTTCTTTTTCTTCTGTAAATACCTTGTTATTAAAAAAAAAAAAAATTAAGGGCACTAAAAAAAATAGAAAAAAAGCAAACCACTGAGACGAGGCCCCTTTAATATTTTGCAAGGCTGACATCATCGTTAATAAAGCATTTACGGGGGACCCACTGAGCATGGTGACATTCCATCTTCCCACTCCTACTCCTCGCCACGTTCTCCGCTGGATGCCAGCCTCTCTGTGCATAGTTAAACGTCTGTGAGGAAGCCCTCTTGGTTTATTGTTAATTAAGTTTAAGTCTAGTTTCCCTCACATACAACTTAAAATACAAATTGTATGCACTTTGAACATAAAGTCTTTGAACATTCCTCACTAATTGTTTAAATGCTGTGCGGATTTTGTCTCTAGCAGTTGGTTTCACTTTAACCTTTGGACAAATTGAAAACTTTTTTTTGTTGTTGTTCAGTAAAACTCCACTTCTCTTTGTAGTCTTGATTTTTTACCACAGGGACTGTTTAATAAACAGTCTGCAGGTAAAAAGGAAAGACCTGATGACCCAATATTCTGTTTTCCCCAATGATTAGACATAGGAAATTCGTCAAAAAAAAAGGAAACAGAATTATGACTGGTTACAAATAAATAGCAGCAGTTCCCCGAAGTCATTAAGGGAGCAATAATGAGAGAAGAGTTGTTGCTAAAATTGATTTTAGGCGGAAGTCCATTTCATTTCCCTAAAAAATCTTTTGTATATTTATTTAGTAATTGGTCATGAAATAATGCTTTAGACAGGCATTTTAGAAAGCATACCTCCTGTTTAATAAATCTGAGGCTTTGATAATTATTAATGCACAAATGCCAGCCGAGAGATGCTTTATTCCCCATGTCATGGTACAGCTATTAATGATACTCAAAGGAGTGAAAATTACCATTTCGGAAGTGTCCAAAGCAGTAAACTGGTAAACAAGCCTGCAGTTAGGGCTATAGATGATGTGAATCAACAAGGGTGAAAAGATTTGGTTACTCTGTGTATTAGTGTTAATAGGAATAGATTATAGAGGAATATCTGTGATGTGACCTTCTATGCACTAATTGAAATAGTATTCAGAGTCAGCATTGGCGTAATCAAGTTAAACACGGAATCATAAATCATCATGAAAAGTGCTGTCACAACTTCGCCGTTAATGCCCTGGACTGCTGGGCAGCCTGGAGAAAATATCTGCTATGCCGATCTTTAGGTTAATAGGAACAGAAATGGCATTTAAAGACTATTTGGATCAAATCTGCTCTGAGGTTGAAAGTGTTCCTCTGTTAATTTACTGGTAATTTGAAGTGATGTAGTTAGGGTTAGAAGGAGCACAGCTGAGCCCCTTATAGCAAAACAAAGGGCTGTGGGAGTTTCTTCTAATATTTATTTAATTGCTTTAGGGTACAATGCTAATCAGTTTTAATATACATGTGTAGTTTCCTTTGTTTCTCAGATATAAAACAGTTGGCAAGGTGATCAAATGCTCTATCGTTAGCTTTATAGCTTTAGGTGATGCATTTGATGAGGTTAACTTCAGCACCCTCATATTTGACAAACGGAGAAAGGTTTTATTATGTATTCCAAGAAATATTTCTGACAAATTAAACTATAATGTGTCCTGGAGAAACAATAAGAATCTAACAGCAATAATTTTCTTATGAACATTTCCTATTGATTGAATAGATTCAAACTAACAGGCTTAAGAAAAATCACAGAGGAATTTGTTAAGAAATGATATATACTATTGCCAATAAAACCCCATGTCTCAACGCAGAGAAAGGTTGTGCTAATTTAATCAGTTACTCATCAGATCCTGTAGACAATAAGATGTATGAGGCTAAGAAGTAAAGGACTTGTTTATTATCATTTGCTTCAAATGCTATAAATTAATAGAAATTCCAGCAGGCAACTCATAATAGAATCTTCTCAAAAGTATCATATTTTACTTCAAATCTGAAAGCAGTTCAAGTTTACCCACTTTTGAATATAATCTATTTAAAACTTGGTGGGAAAGTTAGGGGCACTTTTGCATGTGTTTGTTAAATAATCCTAGAAAGAAATTTCTTCCTAATTGTTCACTTGAGTGGGAAGGGAATGGAAAAGTTATTCCCTTAAAGTTGAAGATCCTTAAGTAACTCTGAAATTTTGAATGATTTTACAGCTTACCTATAGTAAACAAATGGATGTTACAGGGAAATCTGAGGTTGTTTGGCATTCTAGATACATTAGATTTTTCTTCTAAAGGGAAGATGTGTGACTTCTGCAATTCTTTGGGTTATCCAAGTACTGTTTTCAGGATCTGGGAACTGCCAAGCTGCAGAGCCCACGTAACCTATCTCAGTCCAAACTCAGGTTACAGATAACATAACTGAGGCTCTGGGTGGAGTGACTCGTCTAAATCCCCACAGCCAGTCAGGGTTTGTACGGCTTAATAACTAATCACCATTGATGTCTCTAAAACATTACCCTGAAAATTTTCACTTTACAGTGTTACATAAAAAGTTTATCACTTTTAGATGACACATTGCTTCTTTGCTATGCAATGTCTTCAAAACTTTTCTGCTTTCAACAATATTTAGTGAGAGCTTTCAGCTGATACTTTCAGTAGCCCATCAACTGCTGCCAATTAAAATATGCTTTCATACAATTAGTGACTCTCAGAAGTGATTTCTACAATGAAAAGATCAAAATGCTGGCTAACAAATTATGTTCACTACTTTTAAGAAACGGGTCAAAATTTTAGAAAACATTTTTAAAGAATGTTAAAAATTTCAATCATTACAGTTAAATGGGGTGTTTAGTCATGGTACCATCAGCTAATGGTATCTGCATTAATTTTTCTAACAAGAATATGAGTTAGTTGTCATATTACAGTAAATTATCTGTCCTTTGAATAGAAAACTGGATCTACATCAAATAAGCAATACGTGTAAAAAGAAGGAGGAATCTTTGCCCAGTGTGTGAAATGTTCTCTTCATGATATCATGTTATCTTCATGATACAAACATGAATTAGACACAGTTGCTAATGCTGTAAACTCACAATCTAACAGGTACATATCTCTAGAATGGCAGAGTCAGATGCAACCTTAAAAGGCTCAGAGTGGGTTAGCCGTAGAATTTGAAACCATGTATCCAGGTTTCTAATCCATGGCCCAGTCTTCACCCCAGTGCTCCAGGTGGCCTGTGGAGCAGAAGACAGCCCATCCCACCTCAATCTGAAGCTCTGGAATGACTGGAAACAGGAAAGGAGGGATGCTAGGGATAGTCCCTGTAAATTAAGAACTCTGAAAACCCATACAAAAGCATCAGCACTGGCTGCAGTCAGCCCAATAACACAGCCTTTCACAACAGAATGTGGTCCCCTAACCAGAAAATCTGAAAGGGAGCTGCAAGAGAAAATCTCCCCATCACTGGCAACTAGTGACTTGCTATTTCTCACCGTTCAGGGTAGGTGCTATGGTGTAATACCAATTAATATGCAAAGCTATCAAATACCTGTCTTAAAGGCGTTTTCCTCGCATATATTGCTATCTATTGCCTTCTGGAAGCTCTACGTGACTCCCAGTTTTGGGTCTTCTTTCTCATTAATCTTTATAATGACCAAGAATAGTGTCTGGTACACAGTAAGTGCTATATAAATATTTGTTAAATTTTTAAAGTTATCCAGGTTATTTTGCATGTCAACTCTACAATCATAATTTTAAATATTTTAAGATTTTTAAATGATGGGTTTTGTAGAGTTGTAATAGAAGTGAGAATAGAATTGGCATCTAAGTGGAGATGTTGTACTTCAGCATAATAATTCCACATCTGACACTAATTTTAAAATCTTTTCTCCCAAATGCCCGTTCACTACCTTGGCTTTATAGGCCAAACTGCCATCCGTGAGCATAGCTGCGTGTCTCCTCCACTTGAAGAGCCCCATGAGCATAATATAGTCAGTGGGAGTTCAGGACAGAAAAAATATACACTGCTTTGCACACAGCCAGAAAATCAAGGCATAAAAGAGGGAAAATAAATCAATGAGCCCCATTCAGCCTTTGCATGCATAATTCATCAGTAGAAATAAGTATCTAAAATGTTTTACCAGTGAGTATAGGATTAGTTTATTTTTTAATATCTAAATCATAGTTAAATCCCAAATACTTCTAATATTGGTAATTTGAACTATATAAGCTAAATAGTTAAGATATATAAATATCAACTTGTTGATTTTAAGGGTGTATTTAAACTTATGTCTTAAAAATGTAGTTGATCACACTTTAAAGTTGGGCTATAAAACTGAAAATAATGCAGGCAGTTCGACCCCTTTACAAACAGTTGAAAGATAATCAAAACATCAGTACCTGAGATTGTAAGTGGAATTAACATTTATTGAGCTACTATAATGTTTTGATCACTATAGTAGGTATTTCCATATTATCTCTATAGGAAGTATTTCATATTATCTCAATTAATTTTCCCACCCCTAGCCCCATGAGATGGAGCTATTATCTCCATTTACAGGTGAAGGCACCAAGGTCCAGAGAGGTTAACGCACCCACAATCACAAAGATATTAAACTGCAGAGTCAAGATTTGACCCCAGGTTTCTTTGATCTAAAGCCAATCGCCTTGTGCTACCCCATGCTGCTTCCCTAATTGGGTCAGCAACTGTATATGAAATAAACAAAGATGTGTGTGTATCTATATATTTATTTATAGGTAGATACATACATGTATGCTATTGGGTTGGTGGATACATGGGCAGCAAAATCGCAAGGCCCAAATTTGAACCCCACTAGCTGCTTATTCCCTGTTTCCTAAGCAGGTGCAGCCCCATCAGCCCCTGGAGAACATTTGCTACTTTGGAATTATTTCTTCCAGCAGGCAGGGCTTTCGACTTTGGGAGGGGTATGAGATGGTGGGTAGGGTGAGATGGGCTGAAGGAAGCTTTGTTCTCTGGATACTCTTGTCCATTTTGAGATTTTTCTGTTGCAACCACAGCCCAAAACACTATATACAGCTAGAGAACTTGCACGGTAGTAAAGAAAAGGGCAAAAAGAATAGGAGCAATAACTACAGATGGGACAAATACAGGACACGGTGCTGGGGATTTTTCCTCCCAAAGGAAGAATTATCACCTTCCATTGCTCTGAATCCTGAAAAATGTATTTCAGGGCAGTTCTCTCTTTGTAAAGACAGCCTCACAGGAATGCCTCCTCTGGATTAGCAGAGGAGGAAAGAAGAGTGTACTTCACCGTTATCATCTTGAACCGGGACTTCCAGACAGAGGCCATTCACCTGCATATGAATCCTCCACATTGTTTCACAGAAGACTCAACCTAGCTGAGCCTTATCACCCTCCATCCCATGAATAAAAGGGAAAAAATAGATTAATACGTTCCGATAAATGAATCTGCAATCATCAAAAGTCAGATACAATATTAGATGTGTTTTAGCCCCCTATAGACAAAAATACTATTAAGAAAGTTATCCTAATTCCACTTCATCCCATGTTCTTTGAAGAACTCTATACCCAAACAATAGCTGGCATCTAATATATTAAGTGAACATCAGCTACAAAGGTACTGTGGCTATGAATGCCATCTACAATTGCATTAAAAGTCAAAAAGCCATACTTAAAGTACTACAAACTTAATATAGACAAGTTTTATCACTCTAGCTAATTTTTTAATCCTCATCAACTCATACAATACACTTATATCAACATTGTCAATCTCACAATATTTCTCTTGGTCTATTTTCCCAAGACAGTGTGCCTGCATTCTCACGTTATAAGCCTGCAACATCAGTACATGAAAGAGCCTGATGAATATCTTAATGTCGAATTTTAATATAATGATTATGCTTGTGTTTTTTTGAGATGTTTTCCTACACTAAGTCATTAAAGATTTTCAAATGAAATGTTCATTGCTAAAACTGAAGCATACTTATTTTATCTGAGAGGAAAACTAAGTTTTAAATACATATTAATAAATTCTATCCCATATATTATCATGCTTGGCAATGAACAAAGCACTTATTAAAAAAAGATAAATTGAATTTAACATTATAACTCTTTTAATAAAAATATATAGATTCAAAACCTTTTCAGTGACCCTGTCTTCTACAGTATAATTCCCTAAAACTTCTAAGTCACTCAATGATAAGAGGCTGATCTAAACGCTTCCACTGCATTAATCAAATACCAGGTCTAATTAAAAGAGCCATGCACAAAGCTTTTTCAAAATGTTGCTCAGGTATTGCAATAATTTCTGATCACCCAAGCCTGGAAGACAAATAATTAGAGCTGCCAGAGCATTCTGATGAGTGATGTCAGCATCTCCAAGTGACCTTCCCTCCACTAATTAATTTTCATCTTAAGAAAAGAGACCCTGTTGTTGCACATTATTAATTGAGTTCACTAAAAGATGCGCCTGATTAATTTTTGTTGATAATACTTGTCATTCTAGGCAGCGGCTGTAATCATTCTATTGGGTTTTATTTTTTTTTAAGTTGATCTAAGTCCTTTGCAATGTGACTGATATATCTGATACAAAATATCATGCATAAGGGCATATCCTATAATGTGTCTGGGCTATTTTTCATTGCAGTTGTTTGCCGAGGTAAAATGAAATGTCAGAGTGGAGTTTCCTGAGCTGCTGGAAACTGCTAAGGTATCATTTCACTTTGCCCTTGTAGCTGAGTGAGTCCACTTATTCCCAAGTATCCAAAAGAGATCTGCACCCATTTCGTAGCCTGCTTTTGAGTTATATAGAAAAAAAAACACTGCATTTGTCTTACAAGCGTTCTTCACCACATCTGTGATTACCAAAAGACTTCCTACAACTTCCTTTGTCCTCAGAGTGGGATAAATAGTTTGCTAAGTAATTTTAGCCTTTTGACCCTGCGTGAGAGGCAGAAAGTAAGCCCAGAACTTGGCTTGTTGCCCTGTTCATTCATAGAATATGACGATTAGAAAAAATAAAAGTATTTATTTCATTAATCTAAAATTAAATAGGAAATTTAGTCATACTTCTGATGAATATAAGTTGTACTCCAATACAGAAACATTCACATGCCACTGAATTTCAAGACCTTTATTTAAAAACATAGTTTGTTTTCAGTGGAAACTTCTAAATGTAGAATTAATTTCTTGGAAAAATATTGTGTTTCAGTTTCTAAGTGAAAATATGTTATCTGTGCTGGGAAAATGAATTCACAAGGCTTCTTAGATTTTAAAGTGGTCCTGCTAGGTGGAGTTTAATGAATTCGTCTAACTGAACAAAAAATAAATATAATTTCATGGATACATGTGCTTAACAGTTAAGAAAAACATGGTTAATGCAATGCCTTTCGTTTTGCTGAACCTAAAACCTTTGTAAAGTGTCTTGAGTCTTTGTTCTGAAACAGGCAAAGGTAGATCCTATTATCTGTGCTGTACGCTATTGGCTTAGAAGTTTAAAAGAATTCATAAACATGGTATTGTATAGGAGGAAAACTAACAAAACTATCTCTTAAGTCTTCTTTGAGGCAGCCTTTTCCTCTTCTGTTGACAGCTTTTTTCCTTTTTCTATTTCCCCTGGATGAGGGCTATTTCCTGTTGGGGGAATGCAGAGTGGCCCTAAACCATCCTAGATCTAAAATTTGTCCTATCCTGCCACCAAATTCACACCTCCCTGTGAGTGAACTTCCATAGAGGGAAAGGTGACACCAGTTCTCTAATAGTAGAGTTCGACTTCATTATCATCAATCAATACTATTATATTTCTACCAGAAATTAGGCATTTTGCATATCTTCCTGAAATTTGGACAATCTGAAGCTGGCATTTCATGCCATGTGCCTCCTGAAGAAACAGGTTTGAAAATGAAGTTTTGTGGGTAAAGTTAATACTCATTTGAGTTAAGCAGTGTGTTCATAATGTAAAAGAACAGCACGTAAGGACACCAAATCTGATATTTTATGAGATGGTTTACTGTCACAGTATTCCAGAACCGAAAAGAATTTTGGGTATCACCTGCCCAGCCTTAACATTTCACATATAAAGAAACTGATTTCCAGAACATTTGATTAATCACATAACAAAAGACTTAATCCTTCGTTATGTAAAGAAAATATAGAAAGATCATTGATAAACACTAACTTGTATTTAGTTCAAACATCTTTATTTAGAATCATGAGAATAGATATTTTTCTCTTGAGACATTTTTTAGCACAGCTTTGAGAGCGTTATTTAGGTATCTTCTGTGTGCATCACCAAGTGCAAATTTATCAGTGCTGGTGTCTTTTTTTTTTTTTTAAACACTAAAGTGCTAAGGGGCCATACCTGTTTATTCTGCCCTGCCTGTTCAGATTATTGCCTTTTTCAGTTACAAGAAAAATAGAAGAACAAACGGGAGGGAGGCGGGAGGAAAGAAAAAGAGGAGAGGAAAAGGGAAGGAAAGAGAAAGTGAGGGAAAGAGGCCTAAGATACTTTGGTTCCATCTTTATTTTGTCCCCCTCATTATGTTTTCAATTTTAACATGCAAGCCTAAGAAAGGTTGCCTCCATCTGACAATCTGTGAGCAAGCGTAGTTTATTTCCTTCAAGAAACTGCTCTTAAATATTAAACAAATAGGGGAAAATAAACTTGAGGTTTTATGTTATAAAATTGCTCATAAATTCACTTTGTATTACTTCGACGAGTAGAGTGTTACTGCCTTAGCGACAAATCTTAAGACATGATAGTACATTTCCAAAACAATGTAAATGATGCATATCAGAATGTGACTTATCAACAGGAAAAAAATAAAATCTTTATCTTCTTAAAGAAAACAATGATCTTGAGAGCATAACATTCTGGACTTGAAAGAAAGAAACAGGGTCAGGATATCTTCCAGGACAATGAAGAAGAGGATGGAGTGGAGTGTCAGATATTGCTCTGAATCTAGGTCATTATTGCGGAAAGAACACGGAGACTCAGGAGGGGTCGT
The DNA here is from genome assembly GCF_048565385.1 of Saimiri boliviensis. Taxonomy (NCBI): domain Eukaryota; kingdom Metazoa; phylum Chordata; class Mammalia; order Primates; family Cebidae; genus Saimiri; species Saimiri boliviensis. The sequence continues at coordinate 39,519,185 of NC_133464.1, read as the reverse complement.
TCTTTTGAGTGATGTGATTTAAATCGATATGGAGAGATTATCTCTGGCTAATATATCTGACATTAATCTTCTAATCAGATTTCACCAATAGTCTGTCAGCATTCCTTTCAGAAATAATCATCAATATTTTACTACAATACACAATCATTTTACTTTCTTTTGTGGCTCTTTTCCTGTTTTAATAACATTGTATATTTTAGTAATTGTATTTAACCAAACCAGAAACTGAAAAAAGGAGGCTTTTCAGATTTGGATTCTGACTCTGAGCTATGTGATCCCTCTTGACAGCCAGGAGAGCCTTTCGTTGTGTGTAAAGAACACTCACGTAGGATAGGTATCATTGAGCAACAAGTGGCCCTAGAATGTACATCTTTCTCAGCTAATTCACTTCCGTTTTCATCACAGGTTACACTGATTGAGCTGTCCTTGTTCTCAGGGGCAAATGAATTTAATCTGTAGCCCCAATATGTGTGGACATGGCATTTTCATATACTCAAAGGCATTCACCTCCCTATTACAATGTAAATGATATGGTAGCCGCAGGGCTCAGAGAATTACCCATAAGATCTGGGGTCACATCAATTATGGGAGGCAGTATGGCTGGGGATAAACGCACTCTGGGGGACTTGGGGTCAATCCTTGTTGGTTGGAATCTGAAGACAAGTCACTTAAAGCCTCTGAGACTCAATTTATATATCAGTAAGATGTAAATATATTTTACTTTCTCCTCATGGGTTGAGGAGAAATAAATAAAATAAATGTGAAAGTATCAGACCCAGCACCTGACATATTGCAAAAGCTCCATAAATATTTTACAGTCAGTCTCGATTGATTAGCCCACTTCATTCACGGGGAGATTCTGTTATGCACACCTCAAGAACTTTCCAAACTTTGCTCTTCACACTGCTTGTCCCTTGCAAGCAAAGAAACCCTGGAGAAACAGTGCATTCTCTGGAGCCAGAGCTGGGCCCAATCAACTGGGCTTGCTGGTCAACCTAAGAAGTGTGGCTTCTGAGACTGGTCATTGTTGCAAGATGGCAGAGAAATGACAGAGATGTAAGGCAAAGTCCAAATCCTCCATGTCAAACTGTTAGAGTCTGAAATTCCATATCAAAATAGCTCATTCAGCAGGTATTAGAGGTTTTGAGATGGGAATCAAGTAGGAAAAGGACAGGCAATGGTAGTGAAACTTCAAGTTACAACTTGACTGTTTTTTAAGCTGATTTGGAAAAAGAGTTTTAAAGTTTAAAAGGCCGACAGCATTATGATCTATGATAGTTCCACTTTTTAAATGGAGTTTCACAGACCTTACTAATTTTTGACAAATCTCACATCATTTAATGTTTTAAGAGGTGTGTTTGACCCGAGGTGTTTGAAATACCTTTATATCTGATCTAAAAGGCACCTTCAGCCTAGCCTCTTTTAAAGATAATTTTGACAGAAAGCTAGCTTTGGCTAGTAGCCACACCACCGTAAGTTTTGACCTTGAGTGAGCTCCAATTTCTAGTAGTATTTGAATAAGTGACTTTTAGGTGAAAGTAAGAGGTCAGGAGATAAAGTATCGAAGTTATCAGGATTGATTTTTATTATTTCTCTCTCATTAATTGTCTGTGTAGTACCCCTGCCCCTCTGATTTAATATCTTCTGAAAATTTCCTTCATTTGTAGGTCATTAACAATAATTTTAATGTAGATCATGTCCTATAGAACAAATTCCAAAGACTTGTCTGAAGCAAAGAGATAGAGTGGAAAGGGCTTTAAGCTTAGTTAAGAATGCCTGATTTTCATCGAGATTCTGCTACCAGCTAGTTACATAAGCAATCTTTACCTTCGATGAAAATAATGATAATCAGCTCTCCAACCTCAGAGTCTTTGCATGATTTAACTAAGTTTTTGCCTATGAAAGCATATAGAAAGCTATAAAGTACAGCCCACATAAATCATTACACTAATTAAATTATGTATTTGATTTACGGTCTTGAAAATTTGAGGATCAAATATTGTTTCAATAAATGACTCTTGGAAATAATTTAATTTTAAAGGTATATTGAAATAAAAATATTTGCCTTTATGGAATTTAGGCTATAAAATTCAAGGTTGTGGTTCCTAAAATAATTACATTCTATAAAGCAAATGCTGTGTTGCTGTAAGAGCGTTCTAAGGGGTCACGCTGCTTCTATCCTTGTCCGCTTAGTCTTTTTTTAACAGTTGCCAGAATGATCCTTTTTAACCAAGTTAAATCATTTCACTCCTCTATTCAAAACTATCCAATGACTCTCCTATCACTTAGAGTAATAGCTAAAGTGCTTACAATGGCCAGAAAGACACAATTGGGTCCCCTGTTAACTCTGACTTCATCAACTACTGAGCTCCCCAGATCCACATTCCCTTCTTAGGACCTACATGCTGTCTGTTCCCCCTTCCTGGAACACGTTTCTCCCCGATATGGCAAACTCACTTGTGACATTGAAGTATTTGTTCAAATATTATCTTCCTAATTAGACCTATACCTTAAATTTCACTTCCCCTCCACGCACCTAATAAACTTACCCTACTCAACTTTTTTCTACAGCACATATCGCCTGCTAACATATTATACAATTTACATATTTATTATGCTTATTATTTGCCTCCACCCACTGTAGTGTAAATTTCAGCAGGGAAAGGATTTCATCTGTTTTGTTCACTGATACCTCCAAAGCTTTCAAACAAGGCCTGGACTATACGGTAAGTGTTGAACAAATGAGTGCTGTAACGATGATACCACATACAGGTTTGTCAGTAGGTATGTTGATTTCTCAGGCCCGTTATTGTAATCAACTGTAAGCATTTATGGGATATGTACATCCAGGAAAAAGTGAGAAATGTGGCTATAAAAAGAATGAAGCTATCTAACTCTTACAGACACAGAATCCCTGACCTTGGAATCTCTTTGTACATTCTTTAACCAATGATGTTAACAGGATTTTCTTTGTCCTAGGTCTACAGAACATGACAACATTAATCTCTTGGTAAATTTGCATAAAATTTGCAAATATAATTTCATGATCTGTAAAACCAAAATCAAAGTATAACATGCCAATTTCATTGACTTAATCTTCTAGAGTTCTATCAAGAAAGTAATCAGGTTTTTTTTATCATTATTTATTCTTTTTTAAATATGGCTCATCCTTCTGCAATTTTCTACAGGCTGATTAGTACATTCCCCTTTTTAATATTTATTTCAATGTTTTATTTGAGGTTAAACTAATTATATCTAGTATCTGTAATTACCTGAATCTTTCCTCTTTTAATCCCTAAGATATAGCTTTAAATTTACCTTTAGCAATCTGAAGTTTCCTTCCGGTTTTTAAAACCCAATCAGTAGTGGGTCAATAATTTTGCCGCTTGGGCATCATATACATGTGGGCAGGTTAGTGCTCACAACTTGGCTGTGCCCTACCTTATTAATAATACCACTTCACTAATACTGTAGTTTTATTAATACTGTAACTTCAGTGGTGGCAGCTATGGTTTGGGTTTACAGTTCCTAGTATTAGTCATCCCTTTCTAATTTGTAGTTGCATACCAAAATTCTGCTTCTGTTTCCAAATTTCCAGTAAGAAGCTAAGGTATTCAGTCTGAGCAAGTCATAACATATAATGGTCAGAACGAAGTAAAAGAACCAGAGATGTTCTTATCAAGGTCACAGTTCTTAAAGTGGCTTCCATACATTGTTTCCATACCATTAGCAATGTTGGAGCTCCGAAAAACACAAGCGTCTGAAATCCATTTGCACAGTCATTGTACTGTGAAAGTTAGATTTTCTTAATTCAACCACTCAGTAAATCATATTTAAATACCTTGGCAGGTTTCTTTTTCTTCTTTGTTTTTTGACTTAGGAACATGAATGCCTAAGGGTTACTAAACACATTTTCTAGGGATTTTCATTTTTCCTGCTTCTGATCTACAGCCTAAAATTTCTCATTCCTCCTTTGTCTTCTCTAACTGGGACTCACCACAAATGTAATGCTTCTCTCTGGTTTTTAGGAGAATGGAAATATTTATCAAAATTGAAACAAAAGGTAAATCTAAATCTGTCTCACTGGATAGCAAGTATATGTCACATATGAAGAAAAGTGAAGTATTAAATCTCCTTGGTCTGTTTGTGTAACAAAACTTTAAAGACTTTTTTTTAACCACACAGGTTTCATGGTGCTTCAGAAGACAAACCAGGTTTTATTTCTCCATATAACCTGGTTTGTCTTCTAAAGCTTGAAACATGATTATACAACATTATTTTATAAATTTGTTTCCTAAAATTTCTCTATTCCCTTCATTAGTCTTTAAAAGTTTTATTATTTTCTTCCTTAGCAGAATCTAGTTCTCTAGAAACATTATATAGATATTATCCAGGTGTGCTAACTCCAGGGTTTTGGCAATTGTCCAATTTGAACAATTAGTTAAAATTCTCTTTTAGTTTTAACCAGATGTTACAATCCTCATTTCCTGACCTAAAAGCCTCTTTCAAATTATGGAAAACTTTTAAATACTTGTCCCATTCTCTCTCTGAATTAGCTGCACCTTCATGCAAACTTAATATGGTCTGATATTCAGTATGTACATACAATTAGTGAGGTTTATACAACATTTGGAAGAAATCAGACCTAAAAATACTTTGAATATGAGAAGGCAAGCCTTAATTAGCAAAGATTTACACAGTATGTATTGAGTGACTTAAAAGCTCCTTTTGCTCTGGCTTTTTAGTTGAGATATTAATTGCTGAAGAGATTAGTGCATTAATTTTAGAGAATTTTCTCGCATCCAAGTACTAACCAGGCCCGACCCTGCTTAGCTTCCAAGATCAGACGAGATCGGGCGCGTTCAGGGTGGTATGGCCGTAGACAATTTTAGAGAATTTTCTAAATTTTGCATAGCTTCTTCCATTTAATTCGACTGTAACCTTTCTGAAGTTATGCCTTTTATTTTGCATCTTATTCAGGACCTAGTCAATGCTGCTTACATTGTTAAGTCCCCAAAATATATGTATTCACTCATGACATGCAGCTATACATTTTTACATTTGAAGAATTTTGAAAACCCACCAACAAAGTCAAATTACTTTTTAGCCCTGACAAACAACATGAGTCCTCCATGAACACAACCATTTAATCTATTTTTTTTTCCTCTGAGCTGTTCATTTCCTGTAGTAAATTCCTCATACACTTTCAGGAAGTGAAATAAAGCAACTGTCCTCGCCCCTCCAAGATTACTGAACATAAACCAAAAAAAAAGTCACTGCTATAGCCCCAGACAGTTGATAGGCAAAGCCCCACTCAATTCTGATCAGCTAGGAACAAAGATGGTGGGTTCCCGAGTGAAGCGAGGAAAAGGGTGAGTGAAAAACATTTTAAAAGCCCAATCAAGTGATTAGGAGACAATCCTCAACATGTGTGATGTGTGCAACAGACTTCTGAGAGAAAATACTGGCCCGGAGCTATGCTTAACTTTCCCTGTTCCGTTCCTCTAGCAGCTATTAAAACCAAACACTTAGGTCTTCTAGATACAGCATGCGGGGTTAGTGTTGTTCTGTGATTTGACAAAAGTGAGTTCAATATTTCTTTATTAATTTTAATGGTATAACAAGAACGGCGTATCATTTTGACATAAGGAGTTCAAAGTTACTATGCAAGCACTCTTCCATTAATCTTTAAAATATATTTGCTGGGTGAGCAGCCAACATAATCCTGGCTAAACAGATAAGAAAATAGAGAGCTGGTGATAAGGTGACTTGTTTAAAGCTGCACAACAAATCAAGACTGAAGCAGGCGCTCCGGTCCTCACCAGCTCCGTGAGCGCCTCTGCTGGCCCAGGCTCATACTGGCAGCAAGGCGGGTGCTTCTGTGCTGAGAATCACTTGATACAAGGGCCTCATTCTGGTAACTTCTGGAAAGTTCAGATGAGAATTCCACAAGCGAAGAACATATATATTTTCCGTCACGTCAGTATTTTGAGCTGTATTCCTCCCTTGCATAACATCAGCTTTTAATTATTTAGAGAATAATTATCCATTTGTGGCTTATCAATTCCCCTTCCTTCTCTCCTGCTTCCTGTCTTTGGGCCATTTCACTGCTCATTAATATTTGCAACAGAGGCCAGATGAGCTTGGCTGGTAAGCCTGGTAAAAAGATTTGGTGGGCAAAGAGACAGAAACCATTGAACATGTAAAGTTTAGGGATAATCTTGAGGTTGAAACTATCCATAGTAGATTAGAGAGTTGAACTCAATAACAAATGATCCTGTCGTTCATTTGTCAGGGGACGGTTCACTCCTTTTTGTTTTTTCCTCTGCGTATCTATTTTTCTCTAATTCTGTATTTGATGCTCATTATCACAGATCATTGAAATCTGACAAAAGACACAATCATCTGTCTGAAGGATTTTGACAATGCTCACGTTTTTAAACTCCACATTCCCCACCCCTAGGAAAGAAACCTCAACAAATTCATCTTGCATTTGTTAAGGAATAAGTGAAAAGTGCACTTTTTCTGAATTATTTGTGGGTTGGTAGATAAAATACAGCAATCAGCGTCCTGCCACCTGCCCCCACCCCTCAAGGATTCTCCCTGGTTAAAAAGCTGGTGCTGGCAGATTAGTCAGAAGTTGTGATTGCCTCATGAATCAGGGTGAAGCTTCTCACAGGTGGCAGTTAGTTTGATCTTCCTAGTCACTCAAGGAGGAAATACATCTTTTGTGATTATCACTCACAAGGATATCCTTGAAGGAAAACGAGGCTGCCTCACCAAAGCACAACTAAATGAAATAAACAAAAAGGAACAGTGACAATGTAAGAGAGCAACAGAGAGGATTATTTCAGAATCGACGCAAATGAAATGCTGTGTGTTGGTGAAGTCTCTGCTGCCACTCAAAGCCCTATTCCTAGATCTGTGCTGACCACATCAAAACAATGCTGCTGCATAAGCACGGGAATAAACAAAGCAAAGACCCATTAGCTCTGTTTCCATTAGACACGCAGAGGGGAAGAAAAAAATCAATAACAGGCAAACAGAAGATAAAATTGATAGGAAAGAAATGTTAATTTTAGAGCTTTAAAACGAGGTCTTGCAAACAATGGCATGCAATAAAACCCTAAAAATATTTCTAAAACTTTCTAAGTCATTTGCATGGGGAAAAGAACGCTAGCAGGAACATATACGGTATATTAAAGTTTAGTGCATTTTTAATGACTCGTCTTAAACAAATTATGCATGAGATAGATTACACATCCCTCACCACTTAACAAAAAGGCATACGCATGAACAAAAAAACAAAACCAGGTGGCTTTTAGGAAGAAATTAAGTGCATGCTTGGTGACTGATGGGGAGAAATGCCAAATGATGTGAAAGACTTCATAGAACAGAGTTCTCTTGAAAGAACCTAGATTGATGGGCTCTTCGGCCACAGACCGTAGGCAGAGCAATACAAATGACATCAGTCTCCACTTTCAGATTCCATCCTGTAAATACCCTCAACACACAGGCTAGGGGAGTAGAGCAAACAAGGACTCTGGAGTAACAAGTCCTAGATTTTAGTTCCAGCCTCACCGCCCAGTAACTGCAAACATTGACAAGTCCTTCACCTGCCCTTCACTTCCTCATTCGTTAAGATAGAGATTGTAAGAATGCTGTCTTACCCTTCTAAGTTGGAGGGGCTTTTTTCTTTTTCAGAAAAAGAGATGGCGTCTCACCTTGTTGCCCAGCCTGCTCTCGAAGTCCTGGGCTCCAGCGGTCCTCTTGTCTGGGCCTCCCAATGCGCTAGGATTACAGGAATGAGTCACTGCAGCCTGACGTGGTAGGGGTTTCTTTGGTTCTTTTAAAGACCCAGCTCATTAGACCTGATTCAAAACCACGGGTTTAAAAGCATCGGTTCTCAAACTTCAAGGATACATCTGAATCACCTGGATGGGTTTGTTAAAACAGAGACTGCTGTGTTCTGCCCTCAGAGTTTCTGATTTATTAGGTCTGGGATGAGGCAGGAGAACTTATGCCCCGTAAATTCTTGATACTGCTTTCAAGGACCACCCTTTGAGAGATTCTGGTTAAGTCTCAGGATTTTAGCATTGTCTGTGGGATTTTCACGTGCTAAAATCAGCAGGGTCAGGATCACCCAGGATCCGGTTAGTCGCTCAGACCCAGCAGACCTTGTTAGAAATCCCAGTCTATTTGGCTCAACCAGAGGCAGCAGTTAACAAGATCTCCAGGTGCTTTGTATGCACATTCCATTTAAGCAGCACGGTCTAAAGCATTGTCAGAGGACGTGGAACCAGTAAAAGGGTGTGAAAATCTGCTCTTGGGTGGTGGTAAGAAAAGCCCTTCAATCTGAATAACAAAAATCCAGGTTCCCTGGCATTGACATTCTCCCCAGGAAGTCCTGTTTGTGGACCCAACAATATCTACCAGCTGGAAACAGCTCTTCCTCTCAGGCGAGGGGCTTACAGGTACTGCAGCAGATGCCAGATTACTAAGCGCCCATAGGAGCAGTGAGGCCAGGTTAAACAGCGCCTTTTTGCTATTCATATAAATTTTGTTTCCTTAGATGATGATCTTTTCAGTATTTCCTTGTATTTTTTTCTCCTATTTTTCCTTGGAGAATATCCTTGTGTTTCCTGTTTATATGCTTGTTCCATATATCATTATGGACTTGATATTAATTTTGGTCAGAAGCAAAGTAAGCTGAAAATGCCAAGTGTATTTGGCACATCCGGGAGTTCCTATAGGCTAAAGAGTCACCAGGGTAAGCGTCAATGATCTAATATCAATCTAGCATTACAACAACCCCTTCATTCAAACAAGGCTCCTATTACTTGGAATACAAATCAGAGCGCCAGCTTCGCATTTGTGAGATTTACATGACCATTTAGAGAAATTCCTCTTGTAGCTCCTCTGATAACATCATTGGCAATACAAAGCTGAATGGTTCACATCAGATTTCATCTCTACTATGCAGCGGTTTAGTGTTGGAGGATGAACTTACAGACTATTAAATTTATTTTAAAAAACAAAAACGAAGATAAATATACAACATAAAACAATTCGAGCTCCAAAATCTTTACATTAGCTTTTGGAAAAGGACAGCTAAAAAAAAAAAAAAAAGGCAGTGAAGATTAAACCTTTTAAGATCCAGTGTGTCTAGCCTGCCATGTAAGGCCCAACCTTGCTGGAGACTTAGAATTGTGGCTTTTAGTCCACAACTAAGCAAGACAGCAGATATCACTTCTAATTTTTTACTGTAGAATCAATTAGAAAATATTCTGATTTTCAGAACTATCCCCCAAAAGTGATATTAAAGTAGGTATCATGGCAATAATGTCCATATCAGAATAACAATATAACATGAATTTTTCCTTTTTATTTTCATATCTATGATTTTTTTCTTAAAAGAAATGGTTAAAAATAAGTAAACTATTGGAACCTAAGAAATGTCTTAGGATTGAATTGTTTTTTTCAGCGTAACTTTCTTCTTACCATCAAAAAAAAAAAAAGACACTATCTTTCTCAAACAAATAAATCAATTCTAAGCACTATCTCCCTCACAGGAGACATGGCTTCTGCTTCCAAAAGCTCTGCCTTTCTAATCAAATATTTCTCTATAGTCTTTTCCTTTTTCTTGATTCTAGTTTGCTGCTATAAATAAAATTCCTTCCAGCTTTTTGGAAAGTAAAGAATTCATGTTTATCATTGCAAGTGTTAGAAATCTTCCTATTTTCAGGCAGGGGACTTTGTTAACAAATCTCATTGCATAATTCAACTACTGTGGAAAGAAGCCTGATGGCTCTAACCGAGCTAAGTGTAGAACTCAAAGCTGCTCACTTATCCTATTTGAGTTCAATATATTTATCCCATAAGTGACTCATCCCTGCATCAAAGAATCATTTAAGAGATACCCCATATATTTGAAATATTCCTATTTATGCATTCACTAAGCCTTTAGGAATATTAGCCATTGTTAAATTAGTGTTGATCTAACAAACAAAATCTCCTAAGCCACAATTTGTTTAAACTACCAGATAGATCACGAATACCTATTCTCGGACATCAGGAGACCCCGGCAGTATAGAACTGAATCTGCATCTCACCTAGATGGGAAGCCCTTGAGGGCAGGAACTAGACTTGCTTGCCATCAGTCACCTGCAAAGGGCCCTGCACACAGCAGACACTGTGCTTGTTGAGTGGATATATAAAAGAACGTCCCCAGAGTTAACTATTTGATACACAAAGAAAGAGGCTGCTTTCTGCTGTGTTCAACAGTGAACACTGGATAAGACACTTGTCCAAACGAAAAGAGGCTTTGAATTACAGACTAGCCTCTGTTAACCCAGACTAGGATGTTAGGCTCCTTTTGAAAGCAGGTTCCTTTGTACCCCCGCAAGCCTGGTCCGGAGCTTGGCACATAGCAGTTGTTTGTTAAATTGAATTGACTCAGTAAAAGCCATTTAGTGTCAACAAAAATAAAGGTATTAATGCATTGCTCCAACCCGTTTTAAAAACTGCTTTCAAATTTCACATTATTTTTTAATCAGGCAATACATGCACATGATACAAAATTCAAAATGTATAAAGGAAACATATATTAGTCTGTTCTCACTCTGCTATAAAAATACTACCTCAGACTAATTTATAAAGGAAAGAAGTTTAATTGACTCAGTTCAGCATGGCTGGTAAGGCCTCAGGAAACTTAAAATCATGGCAGAAGGCACAGGGGAAGCAAACACATTTTTTTTCTCACAAGGCAGCAGGAAAGCTAAGGAGGAACTACCACACACTTCTAAAACCATCAGATCTCGTGAGAACTCAGTCACTCTCACGAGAACAGCATGGGGGACCTGCCCCCGTGATTCAATGACCTCCACCTGGTCGCTCCCTGAGCAGGTGGGGATTATAATGCAATATGAGATTCTGGTGGGGACTCAGCCAAACCACATCAATAGTGAAGAGTAAGTCTCCACGACCTTGAATCCCAGGTATCCCGAGCTCATGCTAGGAGAAAAAACCTGGAAACACTGTTTTATAAAGAATGTGTTTTGTCGTTGTTGTCACGTTGTCGCGTTCAGTAGCATGGAAAACTAATGCTTTTTCTTTCAGCACTTTTATCCTCAACTTTTTCTTAGTCTATTCAGCTCTGTAAAATAATTTCTCTTGTAAAATAAATAAAATGTATTACGCAAGCAGAAAGCTGCAAACAGGATTGATAAGACAGGCAGGAGCAATTCTAAAAGCCACGCACCCGAGACCTGATGGGCCTCCTGTGATTTCTCCTCTAAGAGCCACAGTATCGGCCAGGTGCGGTGGCTCACGCCTGTAATCCCAGCACTTTGGGAGGCCGAGGCGGGTGGATCACGTGGTCAAGAGATCGAGACCATCCTGGTCAACAAGGTGAAACCCCGTCTCTACTAAAAATACAAAAAAATAAGCTGGGCATGGTGGCGTGTGCCTGTGATCCCAGCTACTCAGGAGGCTGAGGCAGGAGAATTGCCTGAACCCAGGAGGCGGAGGTTGCGGTGAGCCGAGATCGCGCCATTGCACTCCAGCCTGGGCAACAAGAGCGAAACTCTGTCTCAAAAAAAAAAAAAAAAAAAAAAAAAAAAAAAAAAAAAAGATCCACGGTATCATTGTGGCTGGCTCTTACCTCTAACAACCATATACCAATTAGCTGTGATATAAATTTGCATTGGAAGTTTTCCATGTTTCCGAAGTTATTTCTCAGAGAAAGCATTCAGATGTCAAGGACCTCTCTTATGCAGTAGTTTAAGGACCTTTTCTTAAGCAGTAGTTTAAAAAAAAAACAGTGAGTGGTTTGCTGCATTTTCCTAACCTAGTGGATAGAGCTAAACAACTCAGACTAAGAATATAGACAGAGGATTAGGATCAACAACAGACATTTATATTGACAGCATTTTCTGATGCTTCAAATAGGCTGCTTCTTTTTTCTGTTTGTTTTGCTTTGTTTTATTAGATTACTTGAACTTTTCACCTATATGTAGGAGAGAATTTTACTAAAGCACAGAAGAAGACATATGTTCTTGTCTGCTAAATAAACACAGACACACACATGAAAAAAAGGGTTTTGGTCCTATGGGAAAACAGCAGCTTTACCGATTTCCCTAAAGTCACTAAAACTCAATGTAAAGTCACACCATTTGTGATTTTACATTGAGTTTTAGTGACTTTAGTGAAATTCTATAGTGTTCCTTATTAAGTTCAGCAACCTTTAAGGTGATTTTCACAAGAAGGAAAACAGGGAAAGGAAAGAAGTGAACATTAAAATATTTTGGAGGCAGTGACAAATGCGTCCTTTATGAAGATTTATGAAACATTTCATACCATGCCTACCTGTTCTACACCACCCTGTAGCACTGGCCTCAACCAGAGAAAACAATTTTTTAGGCATTCGATGAGCATTAAATTGTCTTTGGATGTATTTGAGGACCTGCAGTTTCTCAGGTAACACTTCATGCTAAATTAAATAAGAGAATACTACAAGCAGATCATCTCAGACGTTATGAGCTTGCAAATCAATTCCTCAACTCAGGGTGCTATTTTGTTCTCTAATCAGTTGGCGTAAAGTGCTACATAATATGAACAATCACCCACTAAAACTTGCATACACATGCCTAACGCAGATTTTTCCAAAATCCGTGATAATGCATACTGTACATTAGAATGTAAGACAGAGCCCTTAACATGCCCCCAGGGATAGCTCTCTCTTTTTCTTCTTTCTTTCAGACAGCAATGGTCTTTGCATCAGGTTCTCTAGCTTTAAAAGGTTTTATAAATTATTTCAACTTTGAGAAAGCGAATCAGATTAAATCCAAAAAGGAAAAGGGGAGATAGTAGCGTTTACACATTTCTGGGAGCTGGCAGCAAGATAAATCCAATGTGACAAATCTCTGTGGGCTATTAAGTGAATTTTGTTAAGGAAAGCACACAGAAGGCATGCCTAATGAGAATATGTAGGGTGCTCAGTTTGGGGAAACGGGCCTATTATTTATGGATACTAGCTGGTATCCAAAAGAAATGCATTTAAGGATTTAAACACTTCTCCAGGTCATGGACTTTGCTTGAGGCATTACTCAAGATGGCAAACAAGAACAATATGCTGTATGTGTGAGCCTTCAAATAACCACGTATGTTATAGAGGACAATCCATACATCTTTAAAGCCTCTGGGCTTTTCATTTTACTAAACAAGATCCTCATTTGGGATCGTCAAGAGGAAAATCTGTGCCACAGTGGAAAGAAAATTTCTCTCTATCCTGGAAGTTGGAAGTTTTGAATGCAAATCCAGCTGCAGGGCCACAGTTTCTTTACCTATGAAATAGATAATACTCACCCTGCCCACTTCACGATGTTCCTCTGAGAGCCAATGTAATCATTGCTAGAAAGAGATGTTGAAGTGTGAGTGCTTTAAACATGTAAAATGTTAGCAGTACTAATATGTGGGAAATCATAATGACCATTTAAGACTTCCTCTATGTCAAAATCACCACATGGCTAGAGCCTGGATCGGCAAGCTCTGTTTGCCCAGGGGAAACAGACAATCCAACTTCACAGCTAAGAAGGCCGATGGGGCAGAGCTGCCAGAAGTGAATCCTATTAATATGGAAGCTTTATTTGCTTCCACTGGATTGTGTGCACATCAGATCCTACTTTGTTCATCTTCGTATCCCCAGCATCCAGTAGACTTAACCCTCCCCCTAAATGACTGGGAATGAAGCAAAATGAGTGAGATGTCTGCTACAAGCAGAGAACTATGTTGGGTATTTTGATTGCTATGTGAGTCAGAGTTCAAACAGAGAAGCAGAACCACTAGAAAATACCTACTAAGGGATTTATACAGGGCTTTGGCTCTGCTTCATTGTGGGAGGATGTTAAGCAGAATGCAGAGGCTGTGCCTTCTGTGTTTGCTGCTGAAGCCTAAAGTCAGCAGGACAGGCAGACAGGAAGAAGAGATGGCTGCAAAGAGGGGAAATGGGACAAAATGGAATCTATAAAGATGACCAGAAGCCATATCAGTGTCTCACAACCTCCAAGACTCCACCTTTAATAATGAGGGTGTTCTGCAGGTGAAGCTTACGCTCACGTGGTAACTAGACACAAACCTGCCTGAGAGAGGAAGAAGCCAAAGCCTCTGGAGATCCAGAGGACCCAAACATGCCCATTGCAACCAGGACGCCAACAGGTAGGTGACAATGTGTGAGAGCTGCAACACCAGCTCCAAAAACATGGCTGCAGTTTCACCTGTGTCTTCCAAATCTCATGCAAAATGTCCTTCGAGGCCCACAAACCATGCACAGGAGGGGATTCTGGGAGTAGGCACAAAGCATCTGCTAGCTGCCTGGCACTTTCAATACACCTTGGGATCCTAGAACTCTGTAGAACTGTTGTTTTCTTTGTTTCAAAGATGAACTCTCTAATCCTGCTTACACAACCTCCCTGGAGCACAGAGGGCACACATCTCTGGGTGTGCAGTTCATGCCCTTTTCCTACATTTCCATACCTACAGAGCAGCCAGAGGCTTTACACAAGTCCTCAGCTTGGCTTAAACTAAAGAAACTGTGGTCTATATATATGTAGTGGAATACTACTCAGACATCAAAAGGAATGAATTAATGGCATTCACAGTAACCTGGATGGGACTGGAGACTATTATTCTAAGTGAAGTAACTCAGGAATGGAAAACCAAACATCGTATGTTCTCACTCATAAGTGGGAGCTAAGCTATGAGGATGCAAAGACGTAAGAATGATACAATGGTCTCTGGGGACTCAGGGGAATGGGTGGAAAGGCGATGAAGGGCAAAAGGCTACCAATGGGTTCAGTGTATACTGCTTGGGTGATGGGTGCACCAAAGTCTCACGAATCACCACTAAATAACTTACTCATGTAACCAAATGCTACCTGTTCCCCCAAAAACCTATGGAAATTTTTTTTAAAGTATTCCTCAGGGCAGTCCTGAGGAACATTCAAAAGCATCCAGAAAGAGCTTCTATCAGTTTCCGCATTCCCAACAGTGACATCGGGACGGAACTGACAACATCTGTTCACATTGTCCCCGCAGTATTAGCAGGCAGGAGGGAATTAAGAACCCCAGAGAGCACACCGTTGGAAGAGTGGAAAGAGGTGGGAAAGACTGATGCAGTCCTCCAAGTCCGCACTCTTAAAGCTGAGTTTTGATGTCTCACCTGAAATGTTCTCAGTACACTCAAGAAACGGCTAATAAGGAGCCTCCGCGTGCCTGCGTGACCTGTCCATGTCTACACAGCAAGCAGGCTGCTGCCCTTCAGAGGGTGAGCAGCAAGGCAGCATTATGTCATTCCATCCAGAGGACACTTGTGCCTTACCTGGGGTCTCTCCGCCATGGTGCCTTCTGAGAACCAGCTCATTCTCCTGAGCCTCGTAGTCACTCCTATTGAGTGCATTTTACAATTCCTTGGTTCTTAAAAGTACACCTGCCCCGACATTCATTTCCAGTGGTGATGCCTCTCTCAGGCACGCTCCTCCACCATTTCCTTGGGCTAGAAGTTATTTCAGAAAGTCGCGTTTCATTTCCTCACAGAGTAGTTTCAAACTTTGAATCTAACAATGAAGAAGGAGAAGGCACTGTGGGAAGAAAAATACATGAATCTGTGAATTTGAAGTTTATCAATTTTTCAATATTTTTTTATTTTTAGACAGATTTTGTACATTATAGGTACAGATAGTATTCTACGACAGTGTCAGTTTTGAAGTCTTTCACATATTTAAACGCTAAGAAACTTATCTAAAATCTATGTCAATTTTCATGTCTTTTTTTGCATTAATTGTGTGCATAAACTGAGTGAGAAATAGAATCAGTTCTATTTCATTTTAGAATTATCGTATCTTCCTTCCATCCAAGACTGGCCTTGGGCAAACTGGGAAGTAGAGGAAGTTGAATACTTCAGAGTTCTCCAGATTGGCATCCTACCACAAGGCATTCTGGAATCCATGAGCCAGAAACTTCCAAACATAAACTTAATTTCTGCAGTGCCCAATCTCTCTGAGTCTGTCTATAACATCAAAAAATTGGATTAATACATTTGGAGATGAGAATTTATAGTGACCAGAGCTAATAGCACAACTCCTTTAAACAGAAACTTGCAAAGTCTTAACACAAGTAAGTGACTGATAGAGGGCTTTCAAGATTGTATAAAGGGCAAATGAGGTACATGTTTTGTTAAAGGGGCCAGGGAAAGCCAGTCACCCAAACAAGAAAGAAATTTTGCATTTTTAATTGGGAAAAAATGGAAATTACACAGAAAAACATTGTGGTCATAAAGTAAATAAAATGCCACTCATGGCAAACTGCACTTTTATGTTAGTCTCCATTAGGTAAAACATTATTTCCACGCAGCAATATCTTTATATGAGGGTAGAAATCACCTTTTCCATCTCTCTTCCTATTTCACGTTAGAGTTTTTTCCAAGGTCGTTAAAATTAAAGAATGACAGTAGACTTTTTTATCAACAGCTTGTTCCAACAGATACAATACATGGGTAGGGGATCAAAAAGAGCATGAGAAGCATTTTCTGCCAACATTGTAGAAAATATTGAACATCTGCTATATCTGGGATCCTGGGAGTTGTAATTATAATTTTTTGAAATCTGTACACAAGAGTTATAAATATTAGAACTATAGCCTGCGAAAGCCATGAAATATTTAACTTGTTTGGCAGGCTTAAGCAAAACTCATAAACTTAATTTAAGCAAGCCAAACACTATAGTTTTACCCATTTTATATCTTTCGTGTCATTAGTTAGATAAATTAAAGCCAGCCATAAAGCAGCATAGAAATTGCCAACTGGAAGTCCTGTGGGAATACCAAAAAAGACGCGTTTTAAGATCTAACTGGTTTTACTAATGGTTTGCCTTTCACCTTTCACAGTTATCCACCCATGCCTAAGACTTGACTCTGGTTTGAGGAAGTACAGGGAGGAGCTGCTGGTAGGAAATGTCTTCCGGGTAAGTAAAGAGATGTACAGGCATCAGGCACTTTAAGCAGGTTCACAATGGCCACAGTGAGACCCAAAGACCACTGGTGATTTTTGCATGTGTCAATTCAGTCTGTCAAAAACCCATATGCCAGCCTGAGTGAAAACCTTTCAAGCTCAAAAACAAAGGCCTGGTAAACAGCTCTGTGCTGCTGCGGAAGATAAGTCGAGAGACCAAGGGAACAGAGAGAAGCCAGATTTCCACCGTGTTGGCTCTGCGGCCCAGGGACAGAGCCAAGTCTGAGACTTGTCCTTAGAAAGGAATACAGGCTGGAACATATCTGGCTGTGTCCGTTGTACAGATAGATATCTTGATATTTAACCCAGGACAGTGATAACCAAGCCAACTTCAGTGCCTGTTTCAAAGTTGAGTACTATCCTGTTAACCTCCAATTTCTCCGTTTAGACCTGCACCATGCCCTCTACCCTACTCCCAACCCTAGGATGCTCCCCAATGAAGAACTAAAGATAACAGCTTTCACATTTGTAAATTCGGCATAAAGAAAATAACAGATGATGATACTATTCATTTTATAGTGCTTTATTTATACATAATCTTTTTACAATTGAGCCTCAAAGCCACCCCTTTGATGTCCGTGGGCATGACTTTTGCAGATTAAAAGAATAGTCACAGAAAAGTGACAAGATATGCCCATGATCACACAGCTGACAATACTGAGCCTGGCCCTGAGGTCTCCTGAGACTTGGACCAGTTGCTCTGGCCACAAGGGAGGCAGTGGCTTCACAGAACATCTGCTCTGACGGGAGACTGAAGCAGGAATGAGCTAAGGGACTCCAGGTCCAGAGTAAGCCCGTGGCTGGATGGTGCTTCCAGGACTCACAGCTTCCCTTCCCTCTGGCCCTTCTTTATGCCCTGGGGTTTTTCAGATTCCGTATCTCTATTAAAACTTCCTACTCCTCTTTCCTGGCCTTGTCTCCCTCTCTTAACCCCTACAAAGGACTGAAACTGGCTGTCAGCTCTGGGGCTTGCCACAGTCATAGCAGCTTTTGTTAACAAGTTAAGAATCTACAGGAATCCCCTCTTTGCTGTCTCTACACTCTGTACATGAGAGCAATCAAATGGATCAGCTGGAAACCCCTAGCTGTGAATGCATAAAAGAGCAAATGAATAGGAAAGTTCAAAGGAAATATTTCACTGAAATATCCTGCTGGTCCCGCTTTATTCTGCATTTAAGAAAATAATACCCATGCCCAAACAGCCTCTTTCTCCCTGAAGAAGAGGGTTGATATCACACAGACTGTCTACACAGGGGAACCAATTCAAGGCAGAACTGAACGTTCCAATTCAATCCAATCAGCCCATGTCATATGTCTGGGGCCGGTCCAACAGGGCTTAGATGTGATTTGAAAGAGCCAATGTGAGTTGCCAGTGGCCCACACAAGCAGGAATTGACGCCTCAGGTTGACTTGGATGAGGAGAGAGTATGAAAGGTTTTTTTGTCAGCCTCCTGCCCGCCAGGCATATATGTTTCTAAATTCACTATGCAACAAACTTATGAGATAGATTTTGGTGGTAGTATTCCCTTTTAAACAGACACTAAGCCATTTCTTTAAGATGAAAACAACAGTAAGTGGAACGTGTAAATCTTGTATGCAAATCTGCAGCTAACATCAATTTTAGGGTGAATCTACCTTTAACTCATTTTTGAGAATGGTGAATTTTTAGGCCTGCTTTAATCTGGACACTGAGCTGTGGAGAATAAGAAGCTCATAAGACTGTCTAGTTCTTTCCATACTCCTGGGGCAGCTAAGGAGATGCTAAAAGCAACCTGGGTTCTAGTTCTAAGGGAATGCCCTTGCAGGGGCCACATGAGCCTGAGTTCCCTCTCTACTTCCCTGCTCCACTCCTCAAAAAGGCCCAGGTACCCTGGAGTGCATGATGCCCACTCTAGCAACCAAGTGACAGGGATCATGATAAGGCCAGAAGAGCCACGGCCTGTAATCTTCATCTTCTTTCTCATGAGTAAAGCCAAGAAAGAACCAGAATCAAAGCTCAAAGATTGCTAGAACATGGAAATTAGAAGACATAAATGACGTGATTTGACATTATTTTTCTTTCACAAAGAAAACAGTGGAATTTCCAATCATCAGAAATGCCAAAGTGTTTAACTCAGTGTCCACTCCTGGTTGAAACTTCATTTTGGCTGACTGGTACTGAGTCTTCTCGCCCACAGGAGGGCATCGCCTCTGATTAGACTGACAGGTACAAGGTCTTAAGGGTCAGAGCCCTTGGCAAGTTTCAGGAACAAACAGAGCAGGAGTTTTTAACAAGACCCTCAACTTGTGAGCCGGGAGGCTCCTGGGTGCTAACACCTCACCACTTTCATTCTCTGGCTGCACGCAGGCTGTGCAGACTCAGGGAATCTTTCCAGGGCAGTCGTGTGAGAGGGAAAGCTGTTACCCCTCCAAGATTTCATAGTGGCAGGAGGCAACTCCACTAGGATTCCTGAGCAAGCCTCCACGTCTGGTGGGAACTGCTTTTTCCACTAAGATTTCTGGGCTTGTTTACATGTGTTTTATTCAGAGCTACAGTAATCTGTTCACAAGAGACAGAAATCCTGGTAAATCAATCCTTAAAGCTTGTTGACATTTGTCCACTTGGCAGATCATAAAAGCCCCTTGAAAATCACAGGAGTAAATGTGTAAACCGCTTTACCAAATTATATGATGTGAACGCCAAGTGAGCGAGTTCTGCAGGATAAGATCGCTGAATTGTGACTGTCTTCCGAATGTAACTTTATTTTGGTCTTGGGTTATATGTGAGGTGTTGCCAAAATCAACTGAGAGAGAGACAAAGACACATGAATTCAGCCCAAAGGCCAGCTTTTAAGTTCTCTGTCTTCAAAAAGACTGGAGATTCTTTATGAGACGTAGTTTTGCATAAACAGTCTTTGTTAACAGAAGTTTTCCCCAAATATCAGTTAAATTTTAACTAGTTCCCTATAAATGTTATGTGACTGCCAGAAATGACCTCAGAATTTTTGCAGAAAAAGGCAGAACTAGAGAAAACTTCATGGCATGAACACAGATAAAATACACATGCAACCATTGGTGGCAATCAGACCACAGGGGGCTGAGAGTTCGTGATTACTGACACTACTCTCCCAAGATAATCTCCAGAGAGATTTCTCAGAAGACTTAAAGAGGAATGTCATAGAATAATCATGCATGAAAGCAATTACAAGGGCTCAGTCCTTATAACAGCGCAGGTAAATCTGCACCTGAAGCTATTCTGTCTGAATTCAGGTTTATCCCAGCCTCTTTGAGAAATCTGGTCCGAAGTTAAAAGCCCTTTTTAGATATCATAATCATCTCTATAGATTCCATGTTCATCCTTTGTCCTCCATTGCCTATCATTGCTTATTTCGGAATCTTCCACAGAGATGGCACATTGGTTTCCTTACATCTCCAACTTTACATAATGTACTGGATATTTAGTGGGAAGTGAGAAGTGAGACCCAAAGAGGAAATCAGGGGAATGGTGGTAGGAAAGGGGAGAGGGAGGAAAAATGGAAATGCATTTTGCAGTGTATAATTAGGTAAGGAATTCCGTTAATATTCATGTCTAACAGTAAAGCTAATGGTGAGGAATAGCTCCCGGTCTCCAGGTGATCAAAAGACCTTCATATGGGGAGAGTTCTTGTGGACAGGAGGAACGTGAGACCTTCCTGTAAGAGGAGACTGGGCAGGGCTTTGATGATCCCCTCTTTACTGGGATGAGGGTTATAAATTTTCTTAGGAAGCACATTTAATACAACCTAGAGGGGATACTAAGGCCTCATAAGACTTGTGGCTCTGTTTCCCTACAATTTATAGACTGCAGACACGTGTCACAACACCACAGAATCTTAACACTGATGAGGGACCTTAAGGGGGAACCAGTTCAATATCCTATTGAATGCAAACACCCTCTCCCAGCATCTTCACCCAACCCCATTCAGCCCATATTGTGAAGATGGGGAATGTTCTGTGCCCTAAGCAGTTCTTTTCGTCTTTGGGTGGCTCGGACTCTCCTAAGCCTATTTTTTTTCTGAAATAATCATTGTATTTTCCACTTACTGGACTTCATTCTACTGCTTCAAGAAATTAAAGAACGAATGCAATTCCTCTTCTTGCTGAAATGTAAAGCAGTAGGCAGCGCTCTGTAATAGCAGTCATGTGTTACTTTGGTAGGTTTTTCTTTGTCATTCTTCTTAAGGAGAAGAAGGGACAGTATGCATGTAGGGGACATGTATGGAGACAGCATGCATGTGAGGGACATGTAGGGGACATGTATGCATGCAGGAGACATGTATGTAGGGAACATGTATTTATTATGGAACATGTATGCATTAAAGAAGAGGGGACAGTATGCATGCAGGGGACAGAAAGAGGAGGCAGAATGCATGTCACTGCCTGTACCTAAGCACTTTGGTTTGGGGACTCTGTGTCATGGCTCAGTAGTACCAAATCACCATGGGTCTGTATGGAGAAGAAAACCTTTGCAGGTTTCTAATATGTCAATTGTGCTACTTCTACTGATGGAAGAGCTTTTTAATCTAGTCCAAATGATGTGTTCCATTTATCCTCCATTCACTCCACATGTTTGGAGGGTGCCAAATAGGTGCCAGTTCGGTTCTATGCGAAGTTCAGGAAAGTTAAATGGTGATTATTAATACACAACCCTTGTATTCAAGAAGCTGACTGTCTAGAGCAAAGTCTAGATGAGTTAACAGGCAGGTCTAGTACATCGTCGTTAGGACCACAAGAGCTCATGGATAAGGCTCCGATCCAGTGATGAGTAGTTCTAGAAGAACTGTTGTCTGAGGGGAGAATTAAGCAGTAGGCAAGCAAAAGGAGCAGCAGTAGAATGCCTCCCAAGGAAAGAGCTAAGCTTTCATAAAAGGCCAGAGACAGCAGAGAGTGCGATATATCACAGGAACTGTGTAGACCATCAGGTGGGTAAGAACAGGTGTTTAGCAATACCCTACAAATACAGCTCTGCATATAAGACATATGTGTGGTGTTGCAGAATACACACAAGATTTTATGTATTAAATTGTGTGCTTGTGTTTAAGTTATACTTTAATATTAAGGATGAAAATAAAGTTCACTCATTCAGAGATCTGATCACTAAGATACAAAAAAGAATAAAGTGTTCTTGACTGTGAAACTCACAGTCCAATGGAAACAATTTTTTTAAACTTGCATGTTGTCAGAAGCTGTTTATTTAGTTTTGTAAGCTAGTTTTAAACTGTTTTGAGTAATTGGGTTGAGTAGATAGTCTTCTGAGACAGAAACTCAAAGTAGAAGTCTCCAATAGAGGTCCGCAATGTTTTCTCTCCTCTTAATCAAAAATAGTAATTCCTATCCTTTAATGGTAATTAAAAATCAAAATTCATTTTGATCAGTGATTAGCTCCATGACCGTTTCTTATATTGACCTTGCAGTCTCTATAGAGCTAAAAGAGATAAGTAGTTGAACTGGGTTGTGGGAGAGGGAGGCTGATGTGCGTAGACTGTGGAAATGCCCAGGGATAGGCTGTGAGAAGCTCTGTGAGAAAATTCTGAAAAGGAAGGAAGCCATCATTGGCAGTTAAATGTTTACTAACAAAGAAAGGCTAATGGATTAAAATAAGGAAGTAAATTTAATTAAAGAAAATTGTTCTGGAGTCTACTTAAACTTCTGCCTGCTCCAATTCAAGGAATGCTTTCCCGAGATCCTCTTAATTGAAACCAAGGTTTCTCAACTTGGCACTATTGACATTTTGGGCTGGATAATTCTTTGTTTTGCAGGGTGGGAGAGGGAGCTGTCCTCTCCATTACAGGCTATTTAACATCCCTGGCCTCTATCCACTAGATTCAGGCAGTACTCCCACACATATATCAGTTTCAACAAACAAAAATGCTTCAAATAGAGCAGAATGTCCCATGTAAGAGAAAATTAACCCACTTTGAAAATCAGTGATATAACTAACAGGGATACGGAGACAGAACGCAGTCAAAGAATTTAACAAGCTACTGAAGAGGATCCTCATTGCAAAAATTATTTTAATTCTACTATGGTAAATTATAAATGTTTTCTAAAAATTTTAACATAAATAATCTAGAGTCTGTTTCACTCACACACACACACACACACACACGTGGATTTTTTTCCTAGTCATCTTTACATTATGTTAGTGCCAAAAAACAAGTTGTGCACTCTGTAATATAAGAATTAAATGGATTTCCAAATCAGCTTCCTGGGGTTTCAGAATAATTTCATGTTACCATATCAGTGCAGAAAAAAAAAAATGTATCTCATCAAAACTATTCCAGAAGCACCTCATTTTGATAGGAAAGTACTTTGTGATGATTACCTAATAGGCAGCATTTGTTGAAACGATTTTAATAGACCTTTTTTATCACATGCAAAAGAATTTCAATGCTAGTTCAGTCTTCTGTTTCATTCTGTCATGAATCAATTTGTAGAGACATTTAGAAGTCAATAATCCACTGCAGCTTTGATGACAGGTGATTAATTTCTACATTTTAGAGACATAATAAGATTTAGCAATAAAAAGGCCTTGAAGTAACCTACCGAACAGCTTTAATCTCAGTCTTGGGACTGTTGCTAAATATGAATGCTTGTACACAAATGTGAATGATTTAAGTTAGTAGGTTTTATTGCAGACTCCTTGTGTTTTCATATTAATCTTGCTTTACAATCAGGCTATCCATACAATCAATTTATGTTGGATAATTTTTCCAACACAATGCTTAAAGGGAGGAGGGGGCTAACAAATTATTTACACACAAAGGGTTTGTTCTACCAAAAAAAAAAAGTCATTTTACGTGCTTATTGCTGAGGGGATGACTGATTTTATTGGTGTACAAGGGAAAAGAAAAAAGAAGTGAAGCTGGCTTTCAAAAGATTCTGACGGGGATACGTTCAGGAAACAGATAGTGTTGAGTGCTAAACCACAGCTAACACTTCTTTCCAAATAATCAGCTGCTCTCCTGTTCATAATGTCTTTCTTTTCATCTTTCTTATTCTGAAAATTGACAGAGGCCTCAAAGTAGTTTCTAGTTCTTATCAAACGATTTCTATGAATGTAAGAGCTCATAAAAACAGTGAAGTTAATCTAACCCGAAAAGAAAGGTTTCTCTTCTGCTGCCACTGGGGGATGGGAAAGACCCCAATGTAGAAGTTTATTTAAAAATAAACGTATAAATCAAGGCAGATGAATTCGTTGTTCTACATAATTTATCATTCCTGACCAACACATGGAATGTTCTTAGAAAACACTGTGTATTCCTAAGGCGGATGTTCCAGGTTCAGGCTGCTGGTGCCTGTGCTTGTTAAGTCTCGGGAGCTGGAGGTTTTGCTTTGTTCTGACATGTTTTTGATGTCAGTGGAGGATCATTGCTGAAAGTCTTCGTGGAAGACATTTTTTTTTCTTTCAGAAGAAAATGACAAAAGAAGAGGTGGCTGCTTGACAACACGTACAGAAACAGAGAAGACGGTGTGCTTCTGGGGAGGATCCAAGAACAGGACACGGAGACAAAAATGAAAGACTTCTCAGGAGACCACCCAGCAGAACAGAAAGCAGACTCACCTGCCAGGGCCGTGCCCTCTCCCTTCCGCAACCACCGTGATCGCGATTTTACTTTCCTCATTATTCTCCTTTTTCAAAGATTAGACATCTGTTATTATTTGTCATTATTTTCTCTTTTTTAAATTTAAATTTGGCATGTCTCCTACTAAAGTGTTTCTTAAAACATTTCCTTCTTCCTTATTCCCTGAGTTAGGACACCACGCTAGGTATCTAACTAGGGAATCTTCACTGCTCGCCAAGTGGGCTTTGCTGCCTCCAGCCCTACCCTGACCACTCCCCAACCACCCTCAATGCTGCTGCCAGACTAACCTTCCCACAGGACTCCATGCTTGTCTGTTTGCCTTTTGTGTGCATTCACACATTCCAGGAGCAAGTATGAGCAATTAACACATGCTGGGCACTGGGTAGGAACTGGGAGTTTGAAGATGAAGACATGGTGTCTTAATTTAAATAGCTCAAAATCTAGCCAGAGAGACAGACACATAAATAACTAGCACAGTGGTAAGGGCTATGAGAGATCTGTGAGTATGTATTCACAAAAAGCAGTAGGTACCAATTGAAGCTGTTATGAATACCTCCTAAGAAGAAGGCATCAGCCTGAAACCTGCCAAATTCTACCAGGAAGAGAGGGGTGATCCAGACAGAGCAAGCAATTCAGTAAATATACAAAGTCATTCTTAAAATAGACAGACAGACAGATAGATAGATAGATAGATAGATAGATAGATAGATAGATAGATAGATACATAGATACATAGATACATAGATACATAGATACATAGATACATAGATAGATAGATGATAGATAGAGATAATGATAGACAGATAGATGGATAGACAAATAGATTGATAGACAGATAGAATATCTTGTTGATTAATTCTTTCTCTGTGTCTTCCTCTCTCATCCCATTTTATTCCTTATCTCTTGCAAGTTTCATGAAACACTACTCTCTCTTTGCTGCTTTCCCACTTACTCCCCAGTTACCACTCCACAGGCACTCTTCTCTACTCAGAAGGTAAGTGATCTCCTAGAGGCCAAATCAAAAGTATCCTTTTCCATTCTTATCTTACTGAACTTCTTTTGCATTTAAAACTTTGCGTGTGTGGGTGTGTGGGTGTGTGGGTGTGTGGGTATGTGGGTGTGTGGGTGTGTGTGTGTGTATATGCCCTCATTTTTAAACTCTACTTTCTTGGCTTTGACACACACTCAAGTTTTCTTAGATGTCTTCTTCTACCTCTGAGGCTCCTTTGTGGGCTCTGCATTTTTAACTACCTTTAAAGGTTGAGTTTATGAAGAATCTCTTCTCCTTGTACACACTTTCCTTCAGGGAGGGCGGGCGTCATTCTTACGGTGATCAACAGTACTGATGACCATTCTCCATCAGTCTCCAACCCAGCCCTCCCTCCCGAAGTAAGAATCATTTTATCCAACCACCTGGAGAACAGCTCACGATGTTATATCTATCTATAGAACATCTGTCAATGGGCCACAACACATTGTCTCTAAAGGGAAGGGAGGAAAGACACAAATAAAAAATAGCTATAGGCATGTTTCATCTAGACTAATCAGGTCCATGAGGCAGATGCATGGTCTGTAAAGCAAGGAACACACACAGGAGTTACACAGATGTTCCAATTAGACACACTAGTATACATATCTAAGTACATAGAGTGTTTCTATATAATGTAGGCATAAATAATAACTTTATTTATTAGGGTATAGTATCAAAAAGTTTGGAGTCCACTAAAATAAAGCACAGTTTCTATAAAGATAAGGCCGTGGGTTCAGTTGGGGTGGGGGGGATTGTTTTACCCTCTAAATAAAAAGATCTTCTATTACTATGTTTTTTTACTGCTCAAGAATCAAAAGATTCAAATTCATATCCTGATTTGACCATTATCCTTTCTACGTAAAACTTTATTTTTAATTTCAGGATATCCTCTGAGTTGTAGAGATATCATAAAAATTGACAATCTCATGAGTATTGATCCCAACATAAAATATTCAGGATAACTCTCCACTTTCTCTCACTGGTCTTTCAACACGTCTTCTTGGCAAAAAAAAAAAAAAAGCGCTTTAAAAACACACACACAGACAAACACGCACACACACATACACACAACTGATGATTATTATCACATCAATTTTAGAGGAAACAGAAGAACAGAGAAAATAAGTAATTTGCTCAAAGCTTGTCTGGATTCAGGTCAGTCCACCAGATGTCTCAGCTTTTACATAATTAAGAGAGAGAAAGAAAACATAAGCTATAAACATGAGAATCTACATATACTAAATTCATTCTTCCTTGGGATCCAACCTAAAATTACCTCTCCACTGCTCTCCACACCCGAACCCAGCTCTAGGAAAATATTTCTTCAATATTTCCCCACATTCAATGTTCATTCCTAACCCCAGTCCTTTGATCAATCTATTACTACCTTCTTCAAATGCCTCTTACCTTCTCTTCCTTGTCCCAGTCCTTTCCTTCCTTCAGGTCCAACTACACCCTTGACTAGAAACTTTTTTTGCAATTGTGATCAATATTACCATTTTTAGTTCCTTGTTCTTGAGTTATTTTCATGTATTCAATTTTCCCCGGTACCAGTACTGTACAATTATCACAAAGACAAACAGCCATCTATGTGTCTCTTCTTCTCCATGACTTCATGGCTAGCTATCTAATATGTTATCAAAAAATGCCTGTTTGAATGGATAACTAGATGAAGGACAGTAAGGAGTAATAAAATAAATAGAGATAGAAAGAAATAAAGAATCTTATACAAGCAAATATTGAACTTACAGGTTAAAGCATTTTAAAAGCTCATCACATACAGATAGAAATAGGACTTTTCTAATAGTTTCAAAAGCTTCATAAAATATATTTTTTCAATTGTCCCAGCCTCCATGAAGCTGATATAAACAAAGAAGAAAAACTAACATTGATAGAGCACTTAGTGTGTGCAAGTTCTCCATGGTGTACTTTGAAATACAATATCTCAGTCACGCTGTACAACTGTCCTGCAAAGCATTATTCCTCCCACTTCTACAAGTGATGAAACTAACATTCAGAAAGGGCAGTAACATCCCCAAGATTAGACAGCCATCAAGGAAAGGAGCTGCACTTTGAACTCAGGTCCAAATGAATACTCAGCCTATCTTTTTCTGTTAGTCTTTCTTTATACACTGCATAAGAAAACAGACTTTTTCTGAAGTTGCTTTAATGAAGAGGGAGCATTAGAAACCATGATGAGACAGCTTCCTACAATCTTAGAAAGGGCCTCAATCCTGTGAGCCACTGTTTCCTCAGCTGTGAAATGGGTATAACTAAAGGTCAATCAAAATAATTTTTTAAAAGCACCTGGAAAATAGTAGGTATTTAATATTTTTATAAAAATTATTTTCCATACTCATTGACAGAAATTATTCTCAATAGACATTATTAATAAGTGTGCATAAAGAAGAAAACAGACACAAATTATTTGGTTGGTGTAAAAGTAATTGTGGTTTTTGGCAATACTGTCAATGGCAAAACTGCAATTACTTTTGCAGTAACTGTATTAGTCCACTCACACTGCTAAGAAAGACATAATCAAGACTGAGTAATTTATAAAGGAAAGAGGTTTAAGTGACTCAAAGTTCAGCATAGCTGGGGAGGCCTCAGGAAACTTACAATCATGGTATAAGAGGAAGCAAACATGTCCTTCTTCTCATGGTGGCAGCAAGGAGAAGTCCAGGGGAACTGCCCTTTATAAAACCATCAGATCTCATGAGACCTATTCACTATCATGGGACGAGCACAGGAAAAACGTGCCCCCATGATTCAATTACCTCCCTTTGGGTTCCTCCCATGACACGTGGGGATTATGGGAGCTACAATTCAAAATGAGATATGGGTGGGGGCACAGCCAAACCGTATCACCAACCTAATAGACTATAGACAAAATTTAACTAAAGTATAACTTTGACTGTTACTATAGTAGATAAAAGGGCTGGGCGTGGTGACTCATACTTGTAATCTTAGCTACTCAGGATGCTGAGGTGGAGGATGGCTCAAGCCCAGGAGTTTGAGGCTGTAATGAGTGATAATCATGCCACTCCTCTCCAGCCTGTGTGACAAAACAAGTCTCCTTCTCAAAAAAAAAAAAAAAAAGAAAAGAAAAAGAAAAAAGAAAAAATCAGAACTCACGTAAATATGATAGAATTACAGATTATCAAGAACTGTAAAGACAGAAAATTCTTAATTTGGTGGATATGGAGAGAATAAATTACTTATCCTAATTTCTTGCTTTTATTCTTAAAAATAGAAAATTCTTAATTTGATGAATATTGAAAGAATAAATTATTTATTCTAACATCTTGTTTTTATTCTTCAGTGATGTGCTTTCATAAATGTTTCATGTGTAGATACAACATAGATAAGAGGCAAGGAAAATTACTCAAAAACATAACTAGCCTTATTGTCCACTCTTGCCATTTTTCCCCGATTTTCGGTACAAAAACATATAACAAAGATGAAAACACCACTGAGACAAAAGGATAACTGTTTGCTGTGTTAACTTCAAAGAGCTATTGCAGCACAGTAACATCTGTAATAAAAGGACAGACGCCTGTTTTTTCGCCAATGTCAAATCATCATAAAATACTGAGGAGAAGGGAGGAATCAAATCTTGCAGTCCTCGAAATCTAATATGAAGTCTATAACCAACCCTGTGCAAGATGGGTAGCTTTTACAGGAGGACAAACACATTGTAAGGGAATGAATCAAAGCAAAGGATTAGATAATTGAAGAGATGACAGCACATCAGATCGCAGGTGGCAGAGTGAGGTATGGAGCAGGAGTTGCCTGCCCAGTAACACACACGAAGAGTTACGACATTTATGCATTTTCATTTCTACAGGTGGGAACCTCAAATCATTCTATAGGCTAGCCCCTGAGTATCTCTAATCCAAGCCTGCCAAGGATCGGTTGATATACACCTGTATCGTTAGAGATGGACCCGACATATTTCCAACAATATTTCTTTGGTCCTAACAAGACACATTTTAAGTCTAAATAACCTGTAAATTCAAACTTTGTTTTCTATGGTTAATATATATGCCCTTGCAGGCTCTATTGTACACAGCCATAGATCCAGGAAACTATTTGACCACCTACTCTGTGCCAGGCTGTGTAAGACAATTCTCCTGTGGTTTCCCACTTCATCCTAACAGGCAAACTCTGCTGTGCATGCTGTCTTTTCTTTTAGTAGATGAAGAACTAAGAATCAGAAACATTAAGAAACTTATCCAAGATGATACACTTTAGAATGCTTTTCCCCCCTAAAATAGTAGGTTTGATTGTAACTGCAGCATCAAAAGGTAGCAGGGCTAGAACATGCTTACACTGCACATGAGCTGAGAGCCCCAGAGCATGTATGCGCCTTCTCTCTCCTCTCATGCCTCCGAGGAAGGATCTCACATGCTGGAGGTTCTCAGCCAACCCTGGCAGCTTTTGGCAACATTTTTCCCGTGTTATTTCAGACAATGAGTTTGTCCTTTTTAAAGACAACATAGAATTTATTATTTTCCAACTTTATATTTTGCTATATTTTACAATTTTTCAAGTTCATCTTTTCTTACCTGTTAGCAAATGAAATAACAGCATATGGCTAAAAGGCCTAAGAATAAGCCAACACCCCAAAGAAGGACAACAAATCCTCAAAAAAAAATATATATATATATATATACATAGTATCCCCTGCTAACAGATCTCTATTCCAATGTTATCTCCTTTACCTTAAAGACAATACTTTGTGGGAGTGAGACACCTAAGACCACCACTCTTCATAAGCCAGTTGAGTTATGATTTTAAAATTTCCCACAAAATAGCAATAAATCCAGATCCAAAGACAGTTTAAGAAAGCTACAGAAAATGTTACTCTCTCATCCCAAAAACTTTTCAGTCATTAAAGAATTTAATTGTTTAAAATCTAAGGTCTTCATATAATCCAGCAATCCTACTACTGGACAGATATCTACTCAAAGGAAAAGAAATTCACATATCAAAAAGATACCCGAATCCTTACGTTTATCTCAGCACTTTTCACAATAGCAAAGTTATGGAATCAACCTAAGTGTTCAACAAGGGATGACTGGATAAAGAAAATGTGTCTCATATACACAGTGGAATATTATTCAGCCATGAAAAGGAGTGAAATCATGTCTTTTGCAGCAACATGGATAGAACGGGCAGCCACTGTCTTAAGTGAAACAACTCAGAAAGAGAAAGTCAAATACCACATGTTCTCAATTATAAGTGGGAGCTAAACAAAGTGTACACATGGGCGTAGAGAATGGAATGATAGATATTGGAGATTTGGAAGGGTGGAAGCATGAGTGGGGGGTGAGGGATGAGAAATTATTTAATTGGTGCAACAAACTTTTCTTGAGACAGTCTCACTCTGTCGCCAGGCTGGAGTGCAGTGGCACAATCTTGGCTCACTGCAACCTCCGCCTCCAGAGTTCAAGCGATTCTCCTACCTCAACTTCCCAAGTTGCTGGGATTACAGGGATGCACCACCACACCCAGCTAATTTTTGTATTTTTAGTAGAGACAGGGTTTCACCATGTCGACCAGGCTGGTCTTGAACTCCTGACCTCAAGTGACCTGCCTACCTCAACCTCCCAAAGTGCTGGGATTACAGGTGTGATCCACCCAGCGAGTACAATGAACATTATTCAGGTGATGGATACATTAAAAGCTCAGACTTAACCATTACGCATGTAACAAAACTGCACTTATACCCCTTAAATTTATTTTTTTTTAAATCTAGGGTCTGGACCTCATAGGACTTTCTGAAATTAAGCAGATGTCTCAAAAAGTCTGCACTGTAACCTAAAAAGGCATCCAGGGAGCCCCCCTCACTTAATCTTACTACAGATTTAATCTTAAAGACAAAGTGTTCCAAATTGTTGGTGGGATTCAATGTAGGAAGCCATGTCGAACAAGAACCAAATACTGGAGTAAATAAGACAAAATTAGTTTCCCTTCTAGCTCCAGTGATGCAACCAAAAACCTGGCAAACACAACTGGGCACTTTGCAGTCTCACCTAAAAAAATGTAAGATCCTTGACTGAGATATTTGAAAACCTCATGTCATCTTTTCACTTTAGAAGAAACCTTATTCAACTTGTCCATCTTGGCTCCAGAATGCATTTATCTAATAGTAAGTTCTCTTCAACTCATTTCATTCTGAAAGCCAAGTAGAAGTTGGCTGGAGTTAGGATAGTTTCTTCTTAGTCTTTACGATGAATCTGGTCATCTGTTAGGAAAACATTCATTTCAATAGAACAGATTTCAGAACTTTATTTAACAACCCTAGAGCACGGCTGGAATTCCAAGATCCCTCTGGGGAAGAAAGGGGCATTATAATAATAATTTCAGAAGACCAGAGTAAGTACTGTTTATCCATCATATACTGGAGGTCAGTGCGTGACAGTATTAGATAGTCAAGGTACCATGAAAACACGAAAATAGGCCAATTTTGAAGCCAGTCGAGTGACTTTTTCTCTGCCGTTTCCAAGAGAACAGAACCAACTCTAACACACAGCATGCCCTCAATACAGATCTGATATATGAACAAATTAATTGATCTGTATAAACCTCTTCATTTTACATATGACACACAGAGGCTAAGAAATTTATTCTTGATTATTAGCAAAGTGAAACTCAGAATCTCTAGATTTTCTTCTTTGTCACATTGTGACTTTACCTGTTTTTAGTTTGTGGGTTTGCTTGTTTTGCTTGTTAATGTTTAGGAAAGTTAAGACTGTATTGACTTACCTCAAAGTGCCATAGCACAGTGCTTTTTAAATGTTTCAAATTACAGAAGAACCTGGTGAGTATATTAAAAATAAAGGTTCCCTGACTTCTAACCGGAGATTCTGCTTCTGTATCTCTGACCAGGCAAGTCTGAGAACCACGGCCTAGCCAGGTCTCTGGAGGAGAGGGCTCCCTGTTAGCTCACCACCGCTACAGCTAGTTCAAGCCAGAGAGGAGAGGGTAAGGAGACACTCCGGTCTGCTCAGCTGGATGCAGGAATGACAGGATGCTTTGTTTACTACCGGTAAGTCAAAGGACACTGAAGAGAGTACCAAGAGAGGTGATTTTGAGGGCAGAAAGCACCTGGGAGATACAGCACTTACCTTTGATTCATCAATTAAATTTGTAGAAAGGCAGCTGCCCAAGAGGCCCTGCAGCTGCACATGCTTCCCTCCACCTCTTTATGAGAAAGAAACAAATGACCTCAGGGCAGACTGATGGAAGGCTTTTCTTCTTCCGGCAGCTAAGTTTCAGCACCACTGACCAGTATTCAGCCAGTTCTTTCTTTCTTGTTTTGTTTTTTGTTGTTGTTGTTGTTGAGACGGGGTTTTGCTCTTGTTGCCCAGGCTGAAGTGCAACGGTGCGATCGCGGCTCACTGCAATCTCCCTGTCCAGGGTTCAAACGATTCTCCTGCCTCAGCCTCCCGAGTAGCTGGGATTACAGGCATATGCCACACATGCCTGGCTAATTTTGTACTTTTAGTAGAGACAGTGTTTCACCATGTTGGTCAAGCTGGTCTCGAAATCCTGACCTCAAGTGATCCACCCACCTCGGCCTCTCAGAGTGCTGGGACTACAGGCGTGAGCCTCTGCCCCCGGCCATATTCAGCCATTTCTATGTTCCCTATTACTTACATGGCCATTTTGTCTTATCTACCATTGATCAGAAAAGGTTTCAATATAAATATTTATTTGCTGAATGAACGAATGAATGGAGAGGGCTCTGTCTTCTATCATTAGCACTATTGTATACGAATTCATTTCGTAGCCCTTTTCTGAAGTCAATATCCTTTCCTTTCTGAGATATGTATACCATAAACTGAATTATTGTGGATATTAGAAGAGAAAAAGCAGAAGAAACAATGACAAAATAGGAAGAAATATAGGATTTTGCATGCACAAATGCTAAAAGCCCTGAGAAAAATAAAACATGGTGAGAAAAAGTAAATCAGGCATTATATTGCAATCTAGTCTGTATCATAGAAGGAGGAGGCAGATGTAAAGCCAGCAGATATGCTTAAGAGGGGTTAGTATCTTTTTGTTTACCATTTTCATTAACTAAGCTAATGTAATCCTGGATTGCGAATTCCATAAACACTGTAATTGCTGAATGCAAGTTTCATAAGGGCAAAGTCGATGTCAGCCTGTCACATGATAGACAATAAATATTGGACGGATGGATGGATGGATGAACTGATGATCTCTGATATTTGAGAAATGAACAAAGACATACCCGCAAATATTCTGAGCTCTTTCCATCTCCACAAGACAACTGTTCTGAGTCTCTGAAACTATGGAGAGATATAGAAGACAGGACCTACAAGATGAAGTCGGTATTCCTTTTCATAAAATCAATGAGGAATTAAATGTTGATGGAAAACCAATGTATTATTCTATGAGGGCTGCTGTAGCAAAGTGCCAGAAACTGGGTAACTTAAACAACAGAAATGTATTGTCTCACAGTGCTGGAGACCAGAAGTCTGAGAGCAAGCTGTTGGCAAGACTGGTTCCTTCCAAGGGATATGAGGAAGAATCTGTCTGATGTCTCTTTCCTCTTCTGGTGGCTTGCTGACAATCTTTGGCATTCCTTGGATTATATACATATCACCAAATCTCTGCATTTTCATATGCTATTTTCTGTGTGTGTGTGTGCGTGTGTGTCTCCACCTTTCCCCTTTTTTATAAGGACACAAGTCATATTGGATAGAGCCCACCTTAAAAGACCTCATTATAGCTTCATTACCTTTGTAAAGATCCTATCTGAGTTTCTGAGGATTAGAACTTGAATGACGGTGGAGTGGATATAAAAACACCCGTAGTAAGCAGTTACCAAAATAAATGCCACATAGAATGCATAGCATCTGCAACAAAACAAAAGTATTGTTTAAGCTTTTCACTGAAGGGGAGAGGATATCCCAGTAACAAAGAGAGAGTAAATAAAAATTAGTATAAATAACTCATTGTTGCTTAGCCATTTCTAAAACGCAATTCAAATTCTCTTCATTTAGTTGCTCTCTGTAAGTTTAGTGAGTGTGCTTATTAAGAATTTAAACACACAGTTCTAGTGTAAAAATATTCATATTATATTCATTCACTTATAATAAAGTATAAGGCTTGGCTGGGCACAGAGGCTCACGCCAGTAATCCCAGCACTTTGGGAGGCCGAGGTGAGTGAATCACAAGGTCAAGAGATCGAGACCTTCCTGGCCATGGTGAAACCCCATCTCTACTAAAAATACAAAAATTAGCCAGGCATGGTGGCACGCACCTGTGGTCCCAGCTACTCAGGAGGCTGAAGCAGAAGAATAGCTTGAACACAGGAGGCAGAGGTTGCAATGAGCCAAGATTGTGCCACTGCACTCCAGCCTGGCGACAGAGCAAGACTCCCGTCTCAATCTATCAATGAATCAATCAATAAAGTATAAGTCTTTACTAAGTAACACCTTAGTAGCTTTATTTCCCATATCGCTTCCTTCTTACCTTCTTTTATATTTAACAACTAAATTTCTCCAACACAGTGGTTTTTAAGAAGCTAGTCATCATGGTTAGAAAAAAAAATATCACACATAGTATTGCATATATTTTGGAGAGATGTCAACCCAAAATAAATGAAAAGTTCTGGCTTTCGAAAAGATAATGTGCTAAGAAAATTTACTTACCCAAACAGTTCATTTCCTGACAATGATGAACAACTGAGATTGTGCTATTTATAGAAGTGGTTTAACTGGATATATACAAATGACAAAGTTCAGTTCATTTTATGTCAGAAAAAGTACCTTTATGAAGAAGAAAAGGGAAAATACTAAAATAATATCCAGCAAATCTTTTTAAATCTTAGATATTCTGTATAAGTCACATCCATTGGGAGTCCAGTAAACATCAAGATGAAAGATCAAATTCACTCTTATAGTAACAGTCATAGTATTTGGCATCTTTGTTCTCTGAAAGGGACATCAAACATATCCTCTGAGCACACTAGACTTGAAAAAGAGAAAATTAAGGGGGCTAAATGTTGTGTCCTACAGTTAGAAAGTTCGAGAGAAATACAGTTATAATCACACAGGCGCAGATTCTAAAAGGGAAAACAGACACTAAACATGAAGAAACTTTAGGGAAAAAATTGGTTTCACTGTCCAACAATTATTATTCTTCCTGAAGGGAAGGAAAGAAAGTTTAAATCAAGAAGACTTTGACACAAAAATCAAGAACTCATGTTTATTTAAACTAATAAATAGAATTCTATAGATAGATAACCAGACAAAAGACTATACTGAAACAGAAAATATTCCTTGACCCCTTCTAAGTCCTCGCAACAGGGATGCCTCACTCACTCTGCCAGCAGCTCTCTATCCCTCATGGGAGGAGGAACATGCAGGTAAGTGGATACAGGAGCCAGAACAAGCGCTCTTGGGCATCAGAAGGGGCAAAACTCCATGCAGCCCTGCTACAGCATCTAGGGAGTTACCCACAACCCCTGAGCCCCAGAGGACATGTGTTACCATGTGCTCTTTTAGCTTTGCTCTGCGTAGGCAGCTGAAGTGTTAACAGCTCAGTGGAGGGATAGTGCGACAGCACACACACCCAAATCCTTGTCTGGCAGCCAAGAGGAAAGAGGTTGCATGAACAAATTAAAGGTTGGTGAATGCAAAGGATTATATTGCCAATGAAACTGGCTCTCAGTGGGAAGGGGAGCTGGAAGGGGAATGAAGTGGGAAGATGATCTTCCCCTGGAGTCTGGCAAGGGACTCTTCTCTGAAGTCCTGATGTCAAGCTGTCCCTCTGAAGTCAAGCTGCTTCTTCTCTTCTCTCCTTCTATGCCCTCTGCCATTTGGGTCAGAGGTTTTTATGGGTACAGGATTGGGGGAAGGGCAAGCCATAGGTGGTTTTGGAAAAGGCAGCATTCAAGAGGGAAAACAGGAATGCATGTTCTCATTTTTAGCCATGGTTCCAGGCTTGAGGGTTGGGGCTTTGCCAGGGACTCCACCATTATCTGCCTAAAATTTATCTGCCTTCTATCTCTATCAATACTAAAAACAGTATGTTTCCTTAATATCAGCAATATTTAATTTGAAAATATTTTTTCTAATTTTTTAATTACATATTAAAATGTATAATTTCTAAATCCCATCCATAATTGCATCAAAATATATAAAATATCTGGAAGTCAATTAAGCACAAAATATATAAGATCTATATGCAGAGAACTACAAAATATTTTTGAGCAAATAAATAGAGAAGTGTAGTAACTTAATCAGTTAATTCAATAATGCAATGATGTCAATTCTTTTCTAATCTACAAATTTAAGATTTTTCCACTGAAAATTCCAATAGAGTGTTTTTACAAAATGAACCAAAAGTTCATTTAGAAAAATAATATGTGAGTATTGTAAATGTTCTTGGTTATAACATTTGCATGGGGATTTGCCCTGGCAGATCTTAAATGCATTTTTATAAAGCTACAATAAGTACATGTGTTCAATGGACTAAAATTGCACACTATGATACAACTTAATATATGGCTAGCCAAAAATGCTGCTGTAAACTTAAATGGTATTTTCAAAAGTGTAATGAGAACACGGTCAAACTAGAGTTGATCTAAAGAGGATTGCTTGCATGACAGAAATTTTGCCTAGGGAACTTCTTTTTTTTTAATATATATTTTATTGCTGGGGTACATGTGAAGAGCATGCAACATTGTTGCATAGGAACATACATTGGACTAGGGAACTTCTAACATTTCTTCCCACTTTAAGACTATGAAATCAAAGTAAACTATATGCAGATGACTATGATTCTAAGTCTTTTAAAAGTTTTTTCATCAGCGCCTTTGTATTTCATCAAAGTGCTTTTAGGGTCCCTGTGGCAAACAATTGGAAACAGAAATGAGTGTGTTCAAGTGTGCACATTGTAGAGGTCACTTAGCCATAGTGTAATGGATTACAAGGAGAAAGGGAAGTAGCAGGAAAACCTAGTTGGTAGTTAAGATAGTAGTCCAAGCAAGAGGGTTAATGAACACAGTAGCAGTGGAGATGGAAAGGAAACACAAGAATCAATAATTATTTTGCATGTTTACCTATGTAACAAAATGGACATCCTGCACATGTGCCCCAGGACTTATAATAAAAGTTAAAAGAAAAAAGGAATTATTTTGGATGTAAAATTATCTTGGTGATCCATGGCATATCAAAGTATCAAAGTCCAAGATAATATTCAATATTAAAGCAACTGATGACAAAGAATAAAGAAGAGTGGGTTTTCTTCTCATATTCTCACTCATGTGGAAGCTAAAAATTAAAACAATGGAACTCACAGAGATAGAGTAAAATCTTGGTTTCCAAAGGCTGGGAAGGGCAAGGGGTGGGAGAGAGTAGGGGTAGTTAAGAGGTGCAAAAATATAGTTAGAATGAATAAAATCTAGTGTTGACTAGAGGATGACTAAGTCAACCATAATTTATTATATATTTTAAACTAGCTAAAAGAGTGGAATTGGAATGTCCCTAACACAAAGAAATGATAAATGCTTGAGGTGATGGCTACTCCAACAATCTTCATGTTATTACTATACATTGCATGCCTATATCCAAATATTACATCCACCCCATAAATATACATACCTACTATGTACCAAAAAAATTTTTTAAAGCACACACAAAATAAGAATAAAGACAGGTTTAGAGGGAAAGATAACAAGCTCAGTTGCTAGACCTTTATTTTTAGGAAAAAAAAAAAGTCTGCATTTTTACATATTTGATATATTTATTTCATGTATTTTACATACTAGGGTTTACCACATGTATCAGTCTATTTTCCACACTGCTATAAAGACATATGCAAGACTGGGTAATTTATAATATAAAGAAAAGATGTTTAGTTGACTGGGTCCTCGTGGCTAGGGAGGCCTCAGCAAATTTACAACTACGGCAGAAAGGGAAGATGCACATCTTACATCGCAGCAGGTGAAAGAGCAAGCAAGAGCAGGAAAAACTGACTTACAAAGCCATCACATCTCATGAGAACTCACTCACTACCATGAGAACAGCATGGGGAAAATGCCCCCATGATCCAATCATCCCCCACCTGGTCCCTCCCTCAACATGTAGGATTACAGGGATTACAATTCAAGATGAGATTCGGGTAAGGAGCAGAGTCAAACCATATCACCACATACTCTATTTGTAAGGATTTTCTAGCTTTAAAAAGATCAAAACATCTGGATTTGAGTGAAGGTTTTTGCATAGTTATTCCAATTTCATTTTTAAAAGGTGAAAAGGAGATGCTCATACAGTTATGTGATTTTTATCTATATACCTAATCGGTGTCAAACATAGACTTTTTAGGCTGTGACTTGTGACCCCAGCCTCGTGCTCAGATTCCTTGATGGCATATAGCAAAGAACATGAATCACTGAACTTCTAACCTGGTAAGGACCTTAAGTTTCTCTTAGTCCACCCCTTTGATTGTGCAAGAAACTGAGTCACAGGTATTTGCCTTGGGTCACACAGTAAGTGTGGTGACAGGCCTCAGATTAGAATCCAAGAGAGAAAACCCTAATCTGGCCTGAGGCCCACTGCCACAGCCCACCCCATCATGAAATGCTAAATCTGGCAGTAAAATTGATAGCATTTGATGACACTTTGAAAATAAACTGCATTTTCTTTTTTTTTTTTTTTTTTTTTTTTTTTTTTTTTTTGAGACGGAGTTTCGCTCTTGTTACCCAGGCTGGAGTGCAATGGCGCGATCTCGGCTCACCGCAACCTCCGCCTCCTGGGCTCAGGCAATTCTCCTGCCTCAGCCTCCTGAGAAGCTGGGATTACAGGCACGTGCCACCATGCCCAGCTAATGTTTTGTATTTTTAGTAGAGACGGGGTTTCACCATGTTGACCAGGATGGTCTCGATCTCTCGACCTCGTGATCCACCCGCCTCGGCCTCCCAAAGTGCTGGGATTACAGGCTTGAGCCACCGCGCCCGGCCAATAAACTGCATTTTCTATTTAAAAAATCAATTAATTTTATTACTTTATTCAATCCTCACAACTTCATTAATTAGGAATAAGTTTCCCCCATACAGATAAGAAAACTAAAACTTACAGAAAAAAAGTAGTCTGCCTAAAGTCACATAGCCAGTAAGTGTTAAACTTGAACTCAGATCTTAAAACTTCAAGCTCTTCTCTCTAATACCGCTAATTGCAAGAGAAATAAAATTAAACACACACACATACATATACTCCATTACTGCTATTTTTAGGAATTAAATGCTAAATTTCACATAGTTTTGTTGAAGGACAACAGAAAATAAACAAAATATATAAGGTTTGTATATCCTGTTAAAATCAGAATTTCAAAAACTGCTTACCTAATACATTTACCTTGACCTCATAGATTACCTTTAATGCTACTCTTGCCCTGATATATTTGACCTCTATTCATAGAAAATGAAACGCAGCTGTATGGATTGATTTTTAGATCTCTTTATTCAAAGTAAAAGATGAGCCAAAATCAAATTTTAGTATGTCTAATATATATGCTTGCAAAGACAGTCTAGCAAGTGTCAACTTTGGGTGTATATTAGCATTATGGAGGATCAGCAGGTATTGGGTGAAAAGGCCATCATCAATAAGACAGTCCTGTAGAACAATAAACATGGCTCCAGAGAAGCATCATTTTAGAAGTATACACAGCACATACTTAGACTTTGGTTACATTCACAGTACTCACTAATTTTTCTAAAATGTATAAAACTAATTATTTTTCAAAACCAGATTTCAGACAACTTTCTTCTTATTCATAGGTTGAAGTAATCAGCCAATGTGGTAGAAAGAAAAATGAATGAAAACCAGAAGCCCTGGATTCTTTTTCTAGGCAACATGTCTCATGAGATTACAGGTAAAGACTTACAGCTATCTCTTTCCAAATCTGGCTCTACCACTTGCTATCTGTGTGACAGTGGCCCTGTTACCTAGCTTTATTATGCCTCAGTTTCCTCATTTGTTAAAAATGGACAATAGTTTCACCTAGCTCATAGTTATTATTAGAATCAAATTAATATTCATAAAGCAGACAGAACAACATTTAGTACAAAGTAAGTGTTTGATAAGTGTTTGTCAATGAAGCAAGCTATGCAAATGTAGACAAGTTAGTCAACTTGTCTGGGCCTAGATTAACTTGTCAGTTAGTCAACTTGTCTGGGCCTAGATTAAATTGTTTACTATATGAAGTGATTGCACAACCTCTAATCGCTGCTGAATTAAAATCCTGATGAGTCAAATATCTGAAACTATTGAATACTTTCTCTGAATGATGGCAAATTTTGCTTCCAACATATGTGGATGTCAAGTCACCTCTGGGGAATAATTAGAAGAGGAACCTGTGTAATATAATGAGAAAAGAAAGGTTTAGCAAAAGAAAAGAGTTGAGTTTTTGGAAATTAAATATTAGGAGACTGGATTGTGGGACGGTTGTGCTTTGAAGCTTGAACTTTGGGGGCAGTTTGGCCTTAGTCAAATCCAGCTTCTAACCTGTATGACAACTGACAGATTCCTTAGCATCTCTGAGTCACAAAAGCTCTATTATGGTACAATAGAAGTCCTTACTTCACAAATAGTTGCTAATGAGAGCATGCATATAAAGCATAAGGCTTGGCACTAGGAAGAATGTAATAACTTGTTTTGGTGTGACTAAAATCATGATGATCATGATGTCTGTAAGAAAACAGCAATGTTCTAACCAACACATATGCCCATCGATGATAAACTGGACAGGGAAAATGTGGCACATATATACCATGGAATACTATGCAGCCATAAAAAACGCTGAGTTTGTGTCCTTTGTAGGGACATGGATGAATCTGGAAATCACCATTCTCAGCAAACTGACACAAGAACAAAAAATCAAGCACCGCATGTTCTCACTCATAGGCAGGTGTTGAACAATAAGAATACATGGACACACGGAGGGGAGCATCACACACTGAGGGACTAGGAGAGGGACAGCGGGGCGGGGGGAGTTGGGGAGGGATAACACGGCGAGAAGTACCAGATATAGGTGATAGGGATGGAGGCAGCAAATCACATTGCCATGTATGTACCTATGCAATAATTCTGCCTGTTCTTCACATGTACCCCAGAACCTAAAGTGCAATAAAATATATATATAAATAAATTAATTTTTAAAAAAAGAAAATTGAGCAATGTTCTAAGTCTCCTGTCAACTCACAAATTATTATAAATATAAAAGTTACATTAAGTGTGAAAGGTGAGGCTTAGCTCAACTTAATTCCTATTTCAATTGCCAAGTTTACCACATTTAAATTGTATAAATATAACATGCAAGTAAAAAAAATGACATGCCTTTCACAACTTATCTCTTTCATCTAAAAATCTTTTATTTAAATATCCACAATTTTAAAGTTTTTAAATAGAATTTTTAAAATAACCAATAAAGTATTCAGTGATTTTAAGTTAAAAAGAAACAGAGCATTATTAATAACTTGAGGATGTGTTACTGCACAGCGATAGAAATCTAGTGCAAGTCACCCTGTCCTTCGGATGTGAAGATGTTTCTGCTAGGTGTTATTATCGATGTGATTGGTGCAGCTCAAATAAATAGAATTACTAACAATTTTGCATGCTGAATAGATGTTAGTAGGCCAAATAAATTGTTTAATCTTATTTTCAAGGCTATCCATAAACATTATATTAAATCCATAAGAATCTCTTTAGTGGAAAAAATTATACTGAGCTAATTTTATGTATTTATTTTTAATGCTTATGAAAGTTCTAATATTGTTTTCTATTTGGATTTAACTATATTACTGCTTTGGTAAAGTATGGTAAATGCTATTGAAAAATTAAATAATGTACAAAGGAAGACAAAAATTATTCCAAAACCTGACACACAGAAATAACCTGTTGACACTTTGGAAAATAATGTTAGCTCTCTCTCCAAATATATGTACACATATGAATTATATGTGTATGGTTTTACATTAATTGTATCATGCCAAATGGTATTCCTTAACATGTTTATCTCTCAAAAATATCTTATGGTCATTTTGCTTGTCACAATAAATATGAATCTGTATCATCATTTTCTTTGCAATATTATTGTCCCTAAAACACACTAGCCAAATTTACTTCAGTCCCTCACTGACGAGCACTTAAAACAGTCTTACATAATCATTTTGTGGAAGATAATTACCTTCTTTGTCTGGTAATCCTTCAGGCCAATTAAAAACTATTTAAACAAAGAATTTTTTAAAAAAAACATCTCATAGCAGCAATTTAAACATTTATCACATTATATATTCACATAATATATATTTTTAAAATATTTTTATTCTCAAAAATATATGCATAAAGAAATCTCTAGATCCTATAATAAGGAAACTATAAAACTCCACTATAGGATCAAAACAATTCTTGAATAAATGGAAAGATAAACCTTGTCTTAGACATGAAGATTCAGTGTTGTTGTAAGTCAGTTCTCCCTAAATCAATCCATAAATTTAGTATAATCCCATTTTAAATCCCAAAGAACATTCTGGTGATTTGATATGTTATCCAAATAAAAAAGATGCCAGAATATTACAAATATTTAAGATAATTCTTGGGCCAGGTACAGTGGCTCACACTTGTAATCCCAGCACTTTGGGAGGCAGAGGTGAGCAGATTACCTGAGGTCAGGAGTTCGAGACCAGCTTGGCCAACATGGTGACACCCTGTCTCTACTAAAAAAAAAAAAAAAAAAAAAATACAAAAAAATTAGCCATGGTAGTGGGCACCTGTGATCCCAGCTACTCAGGAGGCTGAGGCAGGAGAATTGCTTGAACCCTGGAGGCAGAGGTTGCAATGAGCCAATATCTGGCCATTGCACTCCAGCCTGGGCAACAAAAGTGAAACTGTCTCAGAAAAAAAAAAAAGAAAGAAAGAAAGAAAAAGACCATTTTTTTAAAGGAAGAGGAGGAAGAGAAGTAGGATGATGACAGGAAGACAGGAGAAGAAGCAGCACAAGAACAAGAAGAAGGAGGAGGAAGATGTTTTATAGCTATTGGAATGCATCGTAT
Organism: Saimiri boliviensis; assembly: GCF_048565385.1. NCBI lineage: Eukaryota > Metazoa > Chordata > Mammalia > Primates > Cebidae > Saimiri > Saimiri boliviensis. The sequence goes on along the minus strand of NC_133464.1, from coordinate 39,475,398 downwards.
AGTTATCATGATTAAAACCATGTGGTACTGGCATAAGAACATGTGGTAAGATCAATGAAACAATACACATTCCAGGAAGTACAGAAGTGATTTATTGTACAACAAAGGTGTCAATTCAAATAAATTGAATAGGATGGATATTCAAATAATAATATTCAAATAATATCCATCCTATTCAATGGGTAAGGAAAACTGTAATTGTTTCTAAAAATTAAATTAAGGTAGATACCAACCTCAGACCACACACTATAACACATTTCAGATAAATCAAATATTTGAATTTTTAGAATAAATCTACAAGTTATTAAAAGAAAACTGTGATGTGCTATTACATAATTTTAAAATAGGAGACATCTTTTAAACATGTCACAACAGATGGAGGTCATAAAAGGAATGAATCTGTTTGACCATGTAAAATTTAAATTTTCTGTATGAATTTTTTTTAAATAGCATTTATAATGTTGAAAGTCAAGCCACAAACTCATATCATTTGTACAGCATTTGTTCCTTGGAAAGAAGGCTTTTACCTAATACCATTGCCAAAAAGTTGTTTTATAGAGCCTCCAAAATCTCAACACAGGTACATCCTTGACCACACACCAACTATATCTGTTATTTTTTTTAAACTGCTTCGTCTCTTCAGTTCTTCCAAATAAGAAACCACCTGTTGCCTACTGTTAATGAATTGTTGTTTTAACAACTATATAATAATGTAAATCTATTCGATAATGAGCTATTCAGATATAGTCTAATTTTATCATTTCAGTAAACCTCACATCTGTCACTGACATTCTAAAAAGGTAACTCTTTAGTCTCTTAAGAAATATTGACAAAAGATTTCTATTTTACCTGAGATAAACTTCCTTAAAGGTACAATGGTCCCTGTTGTAGTTATTACTAACCAATGCACAATTTCAGCACAAAACACTTCCTGGACTGCCTCAACTCTAGAATAGAATGCATAATAGAAGAGAAAATAGAATAGAATGGCCTTAAATAATTGCTTTCTATATTTTGTTTCCTGCTCACTGACAGAAAAAAAGCATGTCAATAACTTAGATGAATATTTTCTCTATTTTAAGGTTTGGGTTAATACATGTAGATCATTTGAAACAGTGTTAGCATCCTGCAAGCATCCAGTAAGGTGAGTTGCTCATACCATCATTAGTAATTATCATTTAGTCCAAATCAAGGCAGAAGCACCATAGAGGCAAGAAACTATTACCTATGCCCCATCAAATACACAATATATGTATATCCATCGGATATTGACACTGTAGTGAGGAAACAGATAATGGCTCTGAGCTGCAGCTGCCAGGTAACAATTAATGGTGTCTCACCAGTAATACCATGGCACTGTGCAAAGGATTTTGGGTGGGGGTGTCCACTGATGTTCTTAACAAAGCATGTTTAAATTGTTCTCTCACATCATAGTGCATTGCTAGTTATGAGCAAGGGAGAATGCAAGGGAGAGAACAGGCAGGGGCGCTCCAGTTGTAGAATCAATGGGGCCCAGTAACCGATCAGGCAGGCAACTAGCATTTTCAGGGCAACCAAGAAGCATGCTATTTAGAGAGAGCTTTGTGCAAGTGAAACGGGTCAGTGGTCCAGGGCAGAAGGTATGAGGCAAGAGCCATCTTGAGCTTTCCAAAGAGACCCCAGGGTAGACCAAAACAAAAACTAACCCCTTTACTATGTTGACTGAGGGTTCAAGGTCCTCATCTGCTCTTTGTGGTAGAGGGACTGGACATGAATATTAGAATCTACTGCATTTCCTTCAGTGTATTTTATTTATTCAGTAAACCTTGGATGTTTTTGAAAATGTGGGTTCAGCCTGTCTCAATAGATTAACAAACCCTAAGGTCTTTTTCAAAAATTCCTGAATTAAAAGACAAATACAAATCAAAACTCTGGTACCCTAAATGGACAAAACCAAAAATAAGGACATATTTATAAATGATAGGTTAACAAACTTACTGCAATCTGGGTATGTTAACATTTGATAAGGATCTCTTAATGTAAGGCATCTGGGAATTCCTGATGACTTAATAGATTCGTCTGGTTTGGTCATACATTAGCTTCAAACTATTCTTCTGTACCACAGATCAAGGAAGTTTCCAGACACAATATTTAATTAGTACCTAATTAAGAGCATCAACATGATAAGTGATGCAGGTTCTGGCCCCAATGTTTGTACCTGGATATGGGTAAACAGTTCTAGTGAATCTTGGCTGTCTGACAGCTCTCAGCTGTCACTGGCACTACATAACCCAGGGAAGGTGCTGACGCTCCCTGGCAAGTGTACACTAGTAAACATTCAAAGCCGTTGGAGAAATCCAATCACACCACGTAAATCACTGAAGAGAAAATGTGGGAGTCTGGATCCAGCAACATATTCATACATACATGCTTCATATTCAGCCTAAGTCATTATTCTAGTCATCTTAAAGAGTTAATCAATGCCTTTCCACATATAACTGAGGCATCAACTATTCCAAGGATATCTTTAAGAATATGTTCACCCAGATAGAGTCAGTACAACTGCCAAAAACCAAATACTGTGTTCAACTGATACAAGTAAAATTCTTGATGAACTGCAATTATCAAATTGGCTTGCCTCTGGAGAGCAACATGCTTTATGCCAAGCTGCCAGGGAAATAACACCACTATGACACCTTGAAATATCTGTGATTATTAATGTTTTTACCAGCAAGCAACTTTTTTAAAAAGGAAAACTGTGTGACTAAACTTCTTGTACTTTCTTACACACTAACCAGTTGTGTGACTTTAAACTGGCCATCTAAACTTTCTGGACCTCAGTTTCTTCACCTATAAAATGAGAGAATTAGCCCGAGTGCTTTCTATAAGCTCTTTCAGTTCTAAAATATGATTTGATGCTACGTATTTATATAGCATATTCTTTCTGCAGATTTCAAAATCTCTCAAGAGACTCTCATTAGTATTCCTAATATTGCAGTGAGGAAGGCAAGTGGCAAGGTTTATTACTCCCATTTTTTTAAAAAAAGAGACCGAGACATTTTGCTGACACACTCTTGACCAAGGAAGGACTAGACGTTAGGTGTCCTAATACTAATCAAGAACTCTGTTAAGCTACTTTGCTACTAAACTAAATGGAAAGTCTCTGATGAATAAAATATTCTGTGCTCATGGGGGGAAAATATAGTTTGATCATCTTACAGAGATGTAATGGTTTAAAACAATGATTTCCAAATTGTAGCCCATATAGTATTCCAGGTAATTTTCTCAGGTCTCATTGACATATCCCTATATATAGTTTCTCTTTTCTGAGACAAGTATCAAAATATGAATCTACTAATGTGGGAAAGCATTAAAGAATGTCTTCAGAAAAAGTAAGAAGAGCATCTGAGGTAATAATATTAAATTTGCAATAGAATATTTGCAGAAAATGAACTAGTCCATATTAATATACTGAAGTTATAAGTAAAGCTCAATCATACATATCAATAAAATGAGATTATCATCCAAGAAATAATTCAAATCATTTTTAATAATGGTATATCTTTATTAAGAACTATGAAGAGTCTAAGATTTTACCCTAGTAAAGTTGGTCTACCACCATTTCACAGATGCTGGCAGAAGACATGATACCCCTAGGTCAGAGACAAAGGATGTTACTACTATCAGTAACAGAAATGGCCAGAGTATCATTATTTTTGCTTTGGTTTCCCAAATCCCAGTCCCCATAGAGCAATGCAAAGAGGGACAGGTGACCCTACACTTGCATAATGTTGCGTTAGAGCAGAGAAACCCTCAGCTCAGGATCCTGAATCATTTATTGTAATAAACTGTAAGCATGTCTGCCCTTTTCTCTGAATGTGACTCTATCTCTGACTCCTAAGGCTATTCACCTATACAAACCTGTCTGAAAAGATAATACAAAACAAAATCAGCCAGTGCGTCTGTCTGCAAAGTTGCAGAAGCACAAGAGCCTCATGCAAAAATACTCCCAAAAATATTTTCTGATTTCACTGGACTATCTGTATATCAGGTAATGCTGAGAATTCTTAAGTGCTCAACATAAATAATATAAATAATATTGAGGAAGAATAGAATATCCACCCCACCTGGCACTCCTATTGGATATCTCCTTGGTTCTGCTCCATCCCAATAGTTCGAAAAATTCAAAGCTAGTAAGTAACTTCTTTGGTTCACACTTTTCTGCTTTACTTTCCTTTCTTTCCACTTAAGTGGAAGGCACACGTGTGGTGGGTAAGCGTGCATGCTAGAGTCAGATCTAGCAGATAAATCCCGTAAATGCTGCTCACTAGCTGTGGGGCTTTGGCTTGGTTATTAAAGTCCTCTGTGTCTCAGCTTTCTCATCTGTAAAATGAGGGTGATAACATCTACTTCTTAAAGTTTAGGGGAAGATAAAATAGCTCTTATATAGGAAGCTCATAAAACAGTGCCTGGCACAAACACATTTGATAAAGTTTTTCCTAATCAATAAATTTTCTTTAGGTTAACTAGGAAAGTTTATTCATCAGCAAACAACTTACCACCTTGCCAAAGTTAACAATATATTACTAAATCACTGACAACATTAGGGGAAACATGCAGATAATGAATAGTGCACTTTTTTTTAGAATCTACATACCATTCCTAGTTTGTCCTTATGAATTAAGTGAGGAAGAAGGGAAAAAAATATATAATTTACAGTTATAAAGAAAACTATTTCAGAATAATTTATTTTATTAGCTATATCTCCTTAATAAATGAGCATTTTCTTCTGGTGTTTGAGATTTAAAACTGCTAATTTTGATTCTTAAAAGATTGTGAGATTATGATGGAAAAGCTGTGACCTTCCCCTCTATACAGAAAAGATCTGGTTTTGTGGAAATATAGATTATTATTTTAAGTGGAAATGGGAAGGCCTTAAACATGGTACAATGGAGAGTTTTTATTTTTATACAAAGAAATATAAAACAAGAAGTAAACAAATGGCAATGACATTTTGAAAATGACATTTCAGAATATTTAAAGGACCACAAGAACAATAAGTACATCTTGTGTGCAACTGTCTTTGAAGTTCTAATCTCAGTTCATGCCACTAAATCATCAAGGAAGATTATTTTTAACTTGTTATATAAAGGCTTTAGAAAAAAATCAAGGAGTGCTCTCTAAGTATGAAATGTCAAACAGAAAGAAGTATTTGTACATTCTGAATGTACTAAGATGATATATGTGTGGATCATGGAGAATTAATTTATCCCAAATTTTCCAAAAGAATAAGAAAAGATTTACAGAATGGAAATGACACATTTTCCTAAACATCTTCTTTGAGATGCTTTATAAGTGGAATACTTGCGTGTGGCTAAACCACAGTACAGATTTAACCAATTAACAAAATATTGTCACTGGAAACCAGATGTGAACCTGATAAGAGGCCCTTCTGGGAAGAACATGAGCATCCCTATAGTTCCAGAGAAGAGCTTCAACACCAGACAGAGGAAGGACTCTGGAAGCCCTCTGCAACCCCAATCAAATTGTTCCTTTCTGCAAGTCTTTTTGCTCTCTCCCTTCTCTCCCACCTTTCTCTCATTTTCCTCCTGCTACCTCTCTCAATAACACACACAGATCTCTATGTTCTTACCCCTCTTAATCTAATCTATCTCTTTCCGTACAATTACAATTTTCATGGTGTCTTCCTTTCACCTAAAGTAAATTATGACATGTATAATAAGTAGTTTCCCCACATGCTGCTTTTTGTCAAATTATTGGGCAACATTTTGACTATGAACATTCTCTTACTTTGGGTCAGTGTGAGATACTGCATTCATCGTCTTTCTTCCAAGACAGTGAGTTGCTCTTTCGGTAGTACACTGTCTACCTTTCTTTAATTATGTCTTGAAAATTTTATTTTTATAATGGGGAACATAAATGGTGCCATCTATGCAGTTGGGGAGAAAATGGAAAGATCCAAGTTTCTCTCACACTTTAATGTGGGTGAGCCATGATCTACTTGTTAAAATTCTTGGATTGCTAATAAAAGTCATAATATACCAAATGGTGGTAATTTGGATGAAACAAGCATATCAATCATTGAAAAATGGGCTCATGGCTCTTTATCTGGGCAGAATCATTAAGTAGAATTTATGATATATAATGTATACTATTAAGCAGCTTCCATTAAACTTGCCTGCCAAACTCATTCTATATTGAGACATTTCTAAAAGCAAGATGTATGCAAGAGCGCCACCTATAGTAGAACTTCCACATTTATTTTACAATGTTAAAACCCAGAAAATTACTAGATTTTGAAACAAAACTTTAAAGGCAAAAATAATATCCAAGAAATGGAATTTATGGCTTAATTTATAAATAAACCACCTCAAAAAAGAAATGGTTAAAAGTTTACTTCAACAAAAATATAAATATTATAAGACATGACTTTCTCTGATTAAGGAAGAAATTGCTCTGCTTTTCCAGATAATTTAAACCACAGGAATAGTCTTTCTTCTAACTTAAATAAATAATAATTCAAATAAAAGCATTACAATTTTTACTCTTTTTTAAATATTCTCTATTTCGCTTTTTAACTGTGCTTTTAGCAATCGGCTTTTTTCGAAACCTGAAAACAATAGGTATTTAAAGCACAAATAAACCTCTTTCTGATGTTTGATTTTGCAGAAAATACATTCCTCAAGTACTTTACTTCAGCATATATATAAGAAAATGCTAAGGAGAATGCTAAGGAAATGGTGACTAGAAGTACTGCTGGAGAAATGTCCTTTAGGAGTTGATATTCACAGAAATTTAGTCTTAAATACTTGTTACTTTGACCTAAAAGCTAATTATGAGGGAGTTGAGCCAAAAAGTGAGATGAATAAAAAGAAATTTCATTGGTATTACAGAGATAGTTGCCAGAAACAGCTTACAAATCATGAATCTATGCAGAGATGAAAAGTTGAGTCTAAATTATTATTCGACTGGGTCCTTAAATCAATGGAGAGCAAAAAGTGATTACAGTGGACCTTTAATTTTCAACTATAAAAAGTCAACATGGTGGCATGTCCAACTGTGTTTTACTGCAGGTCGTTGAGAGAGAGAGAGAAGTCTTTGCTTTTTCATCTCTAAAAAGAGTATGGTTTTTTGTTGTTGTTTAAAATATATATATATATATATATATCTGAGCTAAAATCAATCATTGCTACATATTACATAGGAAGCTGCTCAGCTCTCTGGCCAAGTGTGGTTTAGCAGGAAGCAAACGAGGGGACTATGCCCTGCAGGTCCCCCTCATTATCTCACACTCGGGCCCTTTGGCTTTTTATGGGCCCATTGTTCATTTGGGTGAGGCTGGATTTTAAGTAGATTCAGGACTCATCAAGCAAGGTGCCAAACAGAGAACACTACAAACTGATGTCCTGTGTTTGCAGAGCTGGAGAGCTGGAGGGGCTGGGGCAGCAGCTGCCTTCCCACCATGCACAGCGACAGCGCTTCATCCTTGCCCTGGGAGGCCGTTTCCCAGGATGAGAGGATAATTCACTCGCTATAGCCCATTCAATCTTCAGCCTCTCGGCTGACGCTGCCAACAGAAGTGCCAATTAATGCCAATTACAATGGTGACTTTTCTGATATGGGCACCTACTCATATAGGCCATCAAACAGCCATCATATATTAATGACTGTCAGTCATTACCAATATGGGCGAAGTTTGAACTAGTGACCTAGAGGAGAACTGCTCTTTATCCTACTTCCAACTCCCTGAACCGTCCAATTCCCCTCCCCCTTTCTTGGCCAACGTTCTTAATTATAGTTTTGTACCTGAATAATGAATGTGCTACATTTTGACAGTGACAATTGCTGAAACTGTGACAGCAGAAATGCAGCTACTCTCTGCCATTTCGCAGTCCTTGTCACAGCCTTCAGGCCAGCGAGGTCCAGCTCACACCTTCAGGGGGCACTACTATGTCCTTTGTCATTTAATCGAATGCATTTTTTATTTGTCTTTACTACTCCTTAGAAATAAAGAGCATTTTTATGCAGATAAATGTGTCATGAGCTTCCATGCAGACGCTGCCATTAGTCCTTTCTTATCTGCTCATTATTTCGTATAGCCTTATGAGACAGAAACTCCCCGTACAATTAAATATGCCGCCAATTAATCTGGAAGTGCACCTTTCCGTTTCAAAAATGAAAAGCAAGTTAAACACAATAAACATCCTAAATGACAGGAAAGTGTCCAGCTCCTTTTGTAAACACATATCTTAACCTTTCTTTTCTTCGATCTCCTTTTAATCCAATCTGGGGTGCAAACCCCTAAATGACCCATTGCTGTCTGCTGTCTGACTGGGTGTTACCATGCTCTTGGAGACTCTGAGACTCACCTCATTTAATTCCCAGCACTGCAGCCTGCACCAGTCAGGGCAGCTATTTCATGGTTGCATTACTCCTAGATTTTGGAGGGAAATTTTAGGAGAAAGAAACTTTTATTAAGCCCCTCACTCTAACTTCCAAGGAGCCAGAATGAAGACCCAGCAGTTGCCCACATACCTCACATATCAGAAGAGCAAAAGTAACCAAATGTAAAACATACTGTGTTTCCAACTCCTCACTCTTTCTCTGAAAGTGGCACCAAAAAACAATTTGTGAAAAAATATTCTAAGATTATACTTAAATACTTTATATCCATCATATGTTTTTGAAAAAAAAAACAGTAATTCCTTTTTAAAATATTTAATTTCAACACATCCATGTGGAGGTAAAGGTTCAGTAATCTGCCCTATTTACCTAGTAAGGTAGTGGAAAAATTAAGATTAAACCTCAAACCTGAGGGTTTTTAACACTTTTCTGAGGCCATTTATGTTTGCAATCCCAGCAAGCTCTTTTGGGTGCTACACATACATAATTCCAAGCAGCTGACAACTTGAAAAGAAAATATAATTAGCATCGTTCTGCAAAGAAGGAAAGGTAAGCCCCAGGGAGATAAGGAAACTGCCCAAGAGACCACAGTGTTTAAGTGGCAGAAGAAGGATTGGAACCCAGGCATGGCTGCCTCCAAAGAACATGATTATTCAGCATATCATGAGCCTTTCCTTTCTACGGAATTTATTTGAGAAGCAACTCAAGGTTCCTTAGGCCACTTCAAATCGCTGTACGAAATCCTCGGGCAGCCTCTCAATCTTTGAGATATCAAGTTACTCCAGGTTCCAGGACAGGCAGCATCCAGTACTAACCAGAGTGATATATTTGGGCTGTGTCTCCACCCAAATTTCATCTTGAATTGTAGCTACCATATTCGCACATGTTGTGGAAGCAACCCAGTGAGAGATAATTGAATCACTGGGGCAGAGTTTCTACCATACCGTTCTGGTAGTAGTGAATAAGTCTCACGAGATCTGATAGTTTTATAAGGGGTTTACCCTTCACTTGGCTCTCATTTTCTCTTGTCTGCCACCATGTAAGACATGCCTTTTGCCTTCTGCTGTGATTGTGAAGCCTCCCAGCCAAGTGAAACTGTGAGTCCATTAAAATTCTTTTTCTTTATAAATTACCCAGTTTCAGGTATATCTTTATCAGCAGCATTAAAATGGACTAATACATACACACAGGTAGCAGAAAACACACTAGTTTCCATTTTTTTGCTCGGTGATGCTGATGCCATAAAGAGACTGAGAGGCAAGAAATACATGTTGTGATTTCCTTTAACACTCCAAGAACATAAATTCCAAAGGGCACCATCTAATAAGAATTTAACTGAAATACAGTGATATTATCACTATTATCAGTGACCATTCACTGTTGCCTACTGAGAGCTTTCCATGCATTATATGCTATTAATTCTCACAAAGTATATTATTAACCTGTTTAATGGATGAGTAAACTGAGACTTACCCAAATTGAGCAAGTTGCCCAAATGTGCTAAGCTCAAGCAAGGGGCTGAGCCCAGGATTCTCAAATTCCAAAGCTCTTTTTTACTGTACTGCTTCCCACCAAGATTTTTGTTCACACAGCTTTCTGTGTTTATTTATTTTGGGGGAAAAGGGACAGAAGAAAGTCCCAGAAGGTATTAAAGAATCTGTCCTTGGCTCAAGGGAATAACAGGTGGAAAAGTATACAGAAGAATATTTTTGAAAGTATCAACCACAGGAGAAAAATATCAAAAATATCCCAAGATGACTCTTCTATCTTGGCAGCTTATTTTAAATGACAAAAACATTTGTCATTTAAAATGTGACCAGTATAGAGGGAAGATTGGTGGGGAAATGAGACCAGTATACACACAGTAAACAGACTGCAGAGGTCTAGAAAAATAAATAAAAGCAATCTCTGTCAAGCCTCACCCTTCTTAAAATAGTAACTCCATCAGCTTGCCTGCAATATAGAAGAAACTTCCTCAAAGACAAGTCATTGGTTTTTGAAAACCACGTGTTGAGTAGTCCCTTGTACCATGCAGAATAAACCCAGGCACAGCATTTTCTGTAGGTGAAACATATTAAGACTCAAGAATCCCTCCAAGTACTGAATAAAAATATATATATATATATATATATATGTATATATATATATATATATAATATTACAAATCATCCTGAGATAATTTTTGTCCTTAACACTAAAATGCTAATCCTTGATGTGGCAGATGTTCAAAGGGCACAGGATCATAGCAATATGAGACCATTCTGGACCAAACACAAAGAAATCTGCCTGGAAGATAAGCAATTTTAAGGTCACAGTAAGGAAACATCTAAGAGTCTAGGGATTATAAATAGCACAGGAGTGAAAATGCAAAGTCATGAAAGATGAAAGGAAATAACAAAATGTTTGTGATTTCAGGAAATTTGACTTTGAGGAAACGTGCCACACCCTAAGGAATTCACTAATAAAAAAATCCACTGCTGAAAAGCAGGCATTACTTGTTGGTACAACTGAAACCAAACAGCTTCTGACTTTGGGACACGGTTTCAAGTTCTGACGTCTTCTCTGTAGAAATGAATAAGGATAGCTTTTCAAAGAACAAAAATTTATTTTTATTTTTAGTTTCTTTTTTCTTTCTAGCTACAGTCTTGCTCTGGCCCCTAGGTTGGTGTAAAGCGGCATGTTCACAGTTCACTGCAACCTCAAACTCCCGGGCTCCATGGATCCTCCAGTCTTAGCCTTCCAAGTAGCTAGGACTACCTGGCCTGACTAATTTTTTAATTTTTTATATTTTGATTTTTTTATAGAGACAGAGTCTCACTATAAGAACAAAATTTTAATGTTTCAGTCTTGAAGACAGACAAGAAAATAATTATATGAAACCAGGGGAAAAAAATAAGGATGGGGATCTGTTTTGAAAGAACATCAAGAAAAGATGGGAGCATTGAGAATGAAAAAGACTAAATAAGGTACCAAACAAACTAAATTTAAGACAAAAATTTCAATGTAAAGATTGAGCTGTGTACATGAGTCTTCTCTGTTCCCACTCATCGGAAAACTAGCAATTCCTCATCTTCTAAGATCTTCCTCTAATTACAAATCGTATCTGAAAGATTTTTTGCTCATTTGCCTACATTTTTCTTTCTAAATTTGACTATATTTTCCTTCCTCTGGCTACATTTGGAATGCTGCTATTTCAACTTTTAAACAGTTTGTATGCAAGATGTTGTTTTATGTAAAGAAGGGAAAAGATTGACAAATCTAAACCGAACAGGGAAGAATTATAAATATTTTGCTTCACTATTGCAGCTTTCTCCATATGCCTCAAATGAACATTTCCAATCAAGCTCCACTTCTGCAGAAAGCTTAACGACAAAATACATCTTTATTTGTATGTAACATGTGTAAATGTAATTAGCTTTTTTAAAAGAAACAATTGAAATACGATGTTTATGGAAAGAAACTGAATTTTTTTTTTTTTTTTTTTTTTTTTTTTGCAAATGAAACCTGAAACTGCACAGGATATTGACAGACTGATGGCTGGCTGGGTCTGTTGCCAGAAGCTGGTTAGGAAGCTGGTATGAAGGTCACTAATTTCATTCTGTTTTATTTCAATGGGACCTTGAAACAAAGAACACAGCCTTAAATAGACAGTGAGGAGGGGTGGATTATTAACCTAGTGCTTTACCATCAGTTTTGTGTGATTTTTTAAAAATAGAAGACAGTATTTTACCAAAACATATGTTTTAAATTTTATCATAAAAGTCAAATGACTAAGAACAAGATAAGGAAATCACATTTGTAGCAGTGACTGATTTTTATTTTTGCAATGTTTCCTGCATTTTCCTTTCTATTTCCCAAAATGATCATAATTTATAGCAAATCAGCTAATGCTTTTTGACCTGAATGTTTGGGTTGTGTAGGGGTACTCTTTGGGAAATTTCTGTACTTTCTCCACTTACTTCAGATACTGTCTTTTGTCAGCTTCATTTTTCTCATTAATTAACAATGGAATCACACTCAGGCAATCCATTTCTCTACAACAGTTACTCATAAGTGATTTTTTTAAATAAGATTAACTTGTTTAAAGAAGGGAAAGAGTATTACTCATGATATAAATAACAGCAAAAATATTTGTATTGTTTTTGTCCTTTATTAGAGTAAATCACTCTGAGTAAACTCATAAATGGCCTGAATTGTGTGATGTGCATGAAATTACTCCACACAGTAGAATTACAGTTTAAAGAGATGTCATTAAAATCTAAATACATAACCCTAGAACTTATACTTAGTTTTTCTTTTTAAAAAATTGCTTTATTTAAACTGAGAATTTATTTTAAAACATACATTATCCTGCTGATACACACACACACACACACACACACACACACACACACACACACGGACTAAGAGGATATATCTAGTAAACAGCACAAAAGGAAATTGACTGAAAACTAAATTAGTCAAAAAATTCAGAAGTCCTAAAGTGCTCTAGTGAATAAACACAAATCCAAAAGATAAATCATGAAAGAGACATAAATATCAAATAGGACCTCCAAAGCCCCATTAATCTCAAGCTGCTATAGTTTCCCTGTTACCTGAGTTACCACCAGGCCTGGGCAGTGTCAAGAACCCCCCATAATACCAGGGCCAAACCCAACCTTTCAGAGACAGATGGCCAACTCATGCTCTAAAACTACAATCCACTGAGGGCCTGTCTTCCCCAGAAAAGAGAGTGCCTACCTTTTCTCTTGGTCTACAAAACTGTTCTCCACTAAACAACTACTTTCAATTCCGCCAGCAAGAGAACAGCATTACCTGGTCCTATGGACTGAACATTTCTCCTCCCAAAATTCATATGTCGAAACCCTAATCTCCACCGTCATGGTATTTTGAGGTGGGGTCTTCAGCAGGTAATTAGGTAACAAAGGTAATTCCTCAGGATGGGAGTGGTGCTCTTTTATTTTTTTTTTTAACAGAGTCTCACTCTGTCACCCAGGCTGGAGTGCAGTGGCGCTGTCTCAGCTCACCGCAACCTCCACCTTCCAGGTTCAAGTGATTCTCCTGCCTCGGCCTCCCGAGTAGCTGGGATTGCAAGTACGTGCCACCACACCCAACTAATTTTTGTAATTCTAATAGAGACAGGGTTTCACCATGTTGGCCAGGCTGGTCTCAAACTCCTAACCTCAGGTGATCCACTTACTTTGGCCTCCCAAAGTGCTGGGATTACAGTCATGAGCCACCACACACGGCCTGGAGTAGTGCTCTTAAAAGAGGATAACTTCTGCATGGTCTCTCTCTCTCTCTCTTTCTCTCTCTTTCTCGCTCTCTTCCCCCTGCCCTTTTTCTCTCTGCTATGTGAGGCACAGCAAGAAGATAGCCGTCTGCAAGCCAGGAAGGGAGTCCTCACCAAAATCCAACCATGCTGGCACTCTGATCTAGGTTCCAGCCTCTAGAACTGTGAGAAATAAATGTTAGTTGCCTATGGCACTCAGTTGATAGTACTCTTTTTACAGCACGTTGAACTAAGATGTTTGGTTTGACACACCGGTGATGGGTTAATTTTTCACTTATCTACACTTTTTCAAATATTAGCTGAAAACTCCCTCCTTGCAGCTGCCAGAACTATGGGACTTCTGGTGTTCATGGGACTGAAGGCTGAGAATCACGGCTTCCCTTGTCCCTCACTAGGCTCAAGGCTGGGCTTGCTCCACGTTGTCCCAAGACTGCAATTGCAATTGCTGTACCTTGCAGCAATTCCTCTGACCTAACTCTGCCTTCCTGCTGTGTAGCTAGCGCAACTGAACAGCTCCTGGCACTACTCTTGCCACATAAGAGGGCTGGGTCCTTGTCTGTAGTATTTGCTTTTTATGTCAATCTCTGTAAAATCTTACACACTTGCAGCTCCTTCTTTGTCCCCTCTTCTAATGACTCACTTCACAATGCCAGGATTTTTACTAGCCCAGATTGGGGGCCTGAGGGGGGCTGTGTCACTGCCTTGGAGGCAGCAGCAGTGAGAACAGCGCAGCAAGGCTGCATGTGCAAGTTCTACCATCTTCCTTCTTCTGGCTCTTAAGCTCTTAAGGTTTGATATTTACCAACCTTAAGGACAAGCACCTGTAATGCCAGCACTTTGGGAGGCTGAGGCATGCAGATGGCTTGAGCGCAGGAGTTTGAGACCAGCCTGGGCAACATGGCAAAACCCCATCTCTACAAAAAAAATATAAAAAAAATTACCCAGGCATGGTGGGTGGTGCACACCTGTAGCCCCAGCTACTAGGAAGGCTGAGGTAGGAAAATCACCTGAGCATGGGCGATCAAAGCCACAGTCAGCCATGATCACACCACTGTGCTTCAGCCTGGGTGACAGAGTAAGAGCCTGTCTCAAAAAATAATAATAAATAAATAAATAAACAAGGCTAGCTTCCCCCATGGTATCTGTGGAGTAGCAGGTCCCTTAGGCTTTCTCCTGCAGCCCCTACGCTTTTCTTGTTCTTGAAATACATTTCTATATGAGCGCCCCATTACCAACTTCCTTGCTCATCTAATCTAAGATCGCAGGCACATTCTGTAGGCCTCATAGCTCTGGGGCACCCAAAATAATTTCTCTTCTTATTTTCTTCTGGTAACCACTTAGCTAACAGATTGCATGTTTTTACATAAGAATTTCAATCAATTAATTGTCTAAAACGTCCTTGCTGACAAAAAAAAAGTCCCTACCATAGGGGAAAAAAATCATTAAAAAAATTTAAAGGACCCCAGTGCTTTTATAACACAGTTATATAACAGTTTATAACCTCTTTGGAAATTTACACACACACACGCACGCACAGAAACATAAGAATGCCAGTGACTAGAATCCATAATCAGCATTGATAATCTCTTAAACTATTTATCTGTTGTACATTAAATTCATGAAAGAATATTACAGTGGCACTGCATCTCATGATTTTAACATATGAGGCATTCGCTTACATATCTTGCTTTTCCGAATTTCTGATTAAATGTTTTAATTTAAATGGAAAATAATATTTAATGTAATATCCAACCTAAAGTGTCCCTGAAGCTTCAATTGCAAACGATCATAATAAAGAATGTTCTTGTTTAATCTACAAAATAAGTACATTTGATTTTAATTACTTGGATAATGACCAAGCAAGTACATCAGGCACATCCCTTCCAAGAGATAATGAAAGACACAGAGGAGCAAACAATATTCCCGCGAACAGACCATCACATTCTGACTCTGAGGATGACTCCACTAATGAAAATCTGTCTTTGCAAATGACTCATCTTCTGAAGACTGTTCTGAAGATGTGGGAAATCAGAATGATGCATGTGAAAATGAAATTAATCAATATGAAGATGGGGAACAGCAGTCTATCACAGAAGGGCTGTTTGATAATAATGAAATTGAGGAAACAGTCAGTGGTAGAGAAACAAATGAAAGCACAGGAAATGTCAATGATAATAATGAATAAGTAACTAATTCTTGAAATTCAAGAGGAAGAGTTAACAAACAAAGACAAATCATCATATAGACAAATGACAAAGACGTAAAACTACATTTGCTTTTAACTTTATTGCAAGTTTCTAAAGATATTAAAACACTTATATGGTAGTAAACTTAACAGGAAGAGAGGTCTAAAATTTTCAGAACTTTATATCAGCTGGGAAGCTACAAGAGTGTCCAGTTTGGCTGAAGCAACAGAGCATAAGAGGCAGCAGTAGGAGATAAGACTAGAAAGTTCTAGTGGATTTCTAGGAGGTATTTATAATGTCAGTATGAATCCCCTTCTTTAATTGACCTTGCTTGTTTTTAGACACATTTGTTCCAAACCCCAGTCCTACCCTAGTCCACTTTACTTTGTCATAATGGTATGAGAGTTCTCAGTCACTCTGTCTTCAGCTTCAGTTCTAAAAGTAGTCTTTAAAAACGCCGATTTTCAAAATCTACATTGCATGGTTTTTATCAATTTTATTTCCCTTATAAGTTCTATTATTTGTAATACCAATGGCAAATTCACGCATCCATGTAATGATACCTGGAGGAGCTACAGTTTCCTGCACATCTGAAAGGCAGATAGATGCCTTCGAATCTGTTTTGAATGCTCTCTAGAAGATTCTTAAATACCGTATAAATAATCTGTTCTCTATGCCATAAATATTCCCCTTTCTCACTACAAAATTCTCCACTTCAAAAGAATCATCTGAAACCAAGGCTGTTTAGCCTAGTAAGCTATGATTCAACTCTGTCATCCCCTCTAAATCTTAGGTACACTGGCCAACAGTTCCTATTTGCTCATATTCTCACAATTGTATATAGCATAGACCTTAGCTTTTTGTTTTGTTTTTGGTTTTGTTTTCCTACAAACCCAACGCATTACATGTGGATGGCATTTCTTCTTGTCCTGTGACTGACTTCCTCAGGCTAGACCTCATTCAGCCTAAATCCCAGCATTTAATAAGTAACAAGTGTAAAAAAGTTAAAATTACACTGGATCACAATCAACATAGGAAGTGGAAGGAAGAGGAGAGAAAAGCAGCAGATAACTACATTATTCTGTACAAATATGACTTTAATTCAATTATTTTGGAAGGGACATTTAAATTAAGAACTGAAAGACTGCAATTGGATTTGGCATTTACATCATTTGTTAGATTTCCTAGGTCATTTCTGTGAAGTCGTAAAAGCATAAACCAGGCAGCAGTGTGTCCAAGTATGAATGAAAAGTGAAGGAGCAGTGATAGGAAGTATGGCCAACTCTTTCAAGACATTTCAAAACACAGTAAAAGAGAGAGCTAAAACTGATTAGAAGATCATGTGAGGACTTTTTGCAGAATGGGAAATCATGGAGAGCATATATAAGTTGATGAGAAGAAGCAAACAGATAGAGAAATATCAAAGATACAAGGGAATGGTGAGCCAGATGATGGAACACTCTCTCTGTACCAGTCCCTGGAAAGGGTACTGGCTATTTAAGATGAACGAGACCTTACCTGCCTTTAAGAAACTCAGGGGCTAAGAGTCGAGAAAGATGACATCTGTACAAAGTGTTACAAGGTCATGGAGGGCATTAGGACTTCCAAGAAAGGTCCAAAAAGCTTCACAAAGGACATTACACTGGTATAGGAAAAAGTAAGTAAAAATTGCAGGCAAAGAAAATAGTAAGTGAAGGGTACAGTGGTGTGAATGGATATAATATTTGGGGAATGTATTTAATAGAAAATAATCTATGTGGGTAAATGCTGAAAAAAATTGACTGAAAAGATACATTGGGGCCAGATAGCAAAACATTTTTGTATGTTGTTTTAAAGAGTTTGAAATCGATCTTACATTCATTTATTCTTGAAACATTTTGAAAAGGGGTACTTTCATATTTCATTTTATTTGGCTTTGTGTAGTTTTAATGCTCACTGTGATCATGCAGTATTTATGTAATAAAATAGTTAAAAGAAAAGTAAAATTAAAAACATCTATCAAATGTCTACCATTTTCCAGGCATTGGGCAAAAAAATATAAACAAAATGAAATCTTTACCTTCCAGAAAGAAACAACATGAATAAACAGTCAGACAGGACCAAGTGACTTGCTTTGGCCAATGAAATGTAGGTGGACATGACATGGGACATGTGCCCACGTGGAAACATTTAATTGCTTCTGTTTCATTGTCCAGTCTACTTTTTCCTTGCCCAACATGAGAGAGGACTGGGTGTGGTGACTAACGCCTATAATCTCAGCATTTTTGGAGGCCGAGGCAGGTGGCTCACCTGAGGTCAGGTGTTCAAGACCAGCCTGGCCAACACAGTGAAATCCCATCTCTACTAAAAATACAAAAAATTAGCTGGCGTGGTGGCATGCACCTGTAATCCCAGCTACTCGGGAGGCTGAGGTAGGAGAATTGCTTGAACCTGGGAGGAGGAGGTTGCAGTGAGCTGAGATCATGCTACTGCACTCCAGCCTGCTGCAGCCTGAGAGACAGAGGAAGACTCTGTCTCAAAAAAAAAGAAAAAGAAAATATATATATACATATATATATATAAAACATCAAAGCAGCTTAGAATGTTAGATCAACACTGGTAGGATGGCACGCTTTGTGAAAGTGAGAAAGAAACTATAGTGGATTAAGCCACAGAGATTTGGGGTTGTTATTGCAGCGTAACAATCTATCCTGATGGATACACTGGGTTAATATTTAAGTCTCAGAAGTGCTTTGTCCGGTATTTTTGGCACGAAACTTGCTAAATGCTTCATTGTTTTCCTCCAGTCGTGTAGTGCTCTGGATTTCTGGCAAACAAAAATTGGAAACCAGTGTTTTTTCAATACATAAATTCTCACTTAATTCATATAGAAGCTTATAAGTTTTTTCAGACATACAAGCTTATAAATATTGCCAGAATTGATATGATTGTGAGATATCTATCACTTTAACACGAACGCAGCCCTGACCTTCCCTCTAACCTTACTCCTCACAAGTCTCATCACAGATCTTGAGCTCCAGGAAACTAAACAACTGGATTTTCCCTCATACAATTCCTTCCTCTATTTCTTAATTTATACTAGTTCTTTTGCCTAGGATGCCTTTTACCTACCATCATGTAATATCCAAAGCCAGTAAATCATTTTTTTCATAAAGTATTTCATTGCTCCTTTACACACACACACACACACACACACACACACACACACACACATATTTCCCACATGTAAAATTTCCCACATGTAAAGGAAAGGGGAAGGAATGAAATTTCATCCAAAACTTCACTATGTGCCTGGCACTATGTGTGGTATTTGATGTTTGTCCTTGAACTCCTTGATCACTTTATCTGTTTCTTTTGTAGTCTTTAAAACTCTATACCTAATATGTTATATGTATTTTTGTACCTTAATCACTTTTAAGAATAAGATCAATGTCATTTACAGACTCCAGCCTGAGAGCCAGCATATCATAGACTCTTAATAGCTTTTTTTAAATGAATGAAAACCTTCAAATATCTTTTTTAAAGGTCTTCTATATACATTTACATGTGAAATGGTTCTGGAAGGGAAAAAATCTGATTAGAAATTAATATAATCCTTTGCCTCTGCTATTATGCTTGATTTCCTGGGTTTCAAACTTATTCCAATGCCAGGCTGAAGGGCTGATTTAAAACCCTATTGCCCAAAAAGAAGCAGAGAGAGCTGGACCCAATAGCCGAGGTGACCTTCCTTGTAAAGATCTTTAGAGATTTTATCTGTTACACATATCTCATGAACATGATTGCTTAACTATCATAAAGTAATACACGCTGTACCAATGACCAATCAGAAGACATGGGTAAAATTGTGGGAGGAAGCCCAGAGAACAGTCAAACAGCTTTAGGCTTCACAGGACACTAATTAATCATTTTGGCTAGAAAGCCCCTCTCCCCATGGAGCATAATGTCTTCCAAGGAAGGCTTGGATGAAACATTTCACCAGATGGATATCCAGTACCTACATTAAGACTCTGCCACCCACACCCTTATGTATTCATTTATTTCTCCATAAATATTTGAGAGTGTGTTGAGGTGGTAGAGCCTGTACTAACAATGGACTAAAAAATATGTTGTATGACAATTCGCCTGCAATTGTCATCGCTGAGTGTAAATGAAAATGAAGCCTCCTAATTAAAGTTATGCCATCAAATAAACATCAAGCAATTCAGCGTGATTTAGATTTCACTTTTATTCTTTCTGACCTATGAACTAGGGTGGCAGGATGACCTTGGCACACTCATCCTGCAAAAACTCAGGGCCTGTTTTGCACTGAGTTACTCACACTTAAAGAAATAGACATTGCTTGATCTCAAAACCACATGGCCAAAAAATATATATATTTATAGTGCACATAGCCTTTAGTCATTGTAGTATAGCTAAATTGTAAGTTACATAGTAAGTATTGCCATTTTATAGGCACCTACATGACAGGTATTATTTTCCCATTGCAGAGATGAGGAAAGTGAGGCTTAGAGAAGTTAAGTTACTCAGTTATTTGTTTTTCAGTGGGCAGAATTAATATTCAAATTCAGGTCTTCTACATCAAGAGCCCAGTCTCCTTCCAGAACTACACTTAAGCTTATAGCACAGTGCTTCATCATAGGCTTTGCTTAGAAGTTACATACTTATATAAATATTCAAGAAATAAGTTAGACTTATAAAGAAGACACACATTTTTTTAAAAAGATTTCAAAAACTTAACCTTCTACTAAGAACATACTGTGATAAAGGAACTCAGGCACAAAATATTAGGTTCTTTAACCTAAAAAGTTAATAAATATCAGCTTTGTTTTCCAAGTCTTTATAGCAAAGGTTAAAATAAATGTTGATAAATTAAGACTATTAACACAGACTGGTAATAGCCTAGATAGCAATTTAGTGACATTACCATCTTACACTTTAATGAAATAAAAACCTGAATTGATTGCATAAGGAAAGGCTCTCTTGTTTATTTCAGTCTTAATATTATGGTTGATAATTCCACCAGCAGTCCTGATGAAAATATACCTGATATAACAGCACCACAGGAAACTAATGATTGTCATGAATCTGCTTGTCGCTGAAGTACAAAGATACAGACTCATCAATCTTTTAAAAATTACTAAAAGCAAACAAGTGATCAGGACAAACAAATTATTATGTTATCATGTTTCTGTGTCTTCTACTTTATTTTTATCATCTTACTTCCTGAGGGAAAGTGATCAAAATATCTTTTAAATATTTGTATTTAATTTTAACTTTTACTATCTTGACTCCACAGAAGCTTTTAAAGACTATTTCAGAAAACTTTTGTCTAATTGTCATTGTGAGATGGCTCTTTAATCTTCTTTTTCCTCTTCATCAAAAGTTAATCAGTAGTCACCTGACAAATAATACCAGTATTCATTTCTTAATACAATGTTTTACCTATTTCTAGTATGCCTATGCATACTGAAAAGTATGCATAGATGATCATGTTTTTTAAAATATGTTTTGTTTTTAAAGTGTGTCTAAAACTCGATATATTTTATTATTTATTACTTTAAGTTGGTATTCCATAAATGAAATAAAAGTTCATAAATTACTCAGAAAGTTCCATTGTTCCCACCACCTCTGAAGAAAACAAAACTAAACAAAATCAGCCCAAAACACCTTACTTAAAGATAGTTGCAGGCATTTAGCTAACTGCCTCTATTATAAACTTTTCTTTTTTATTAATGCATAATCCAAATACGATCAATTGGTCATGAGCAGAAACTAAATCTACACATGTTGAGTTCAGATGAATAGGAGAGGCAGGTCATCAAGCTACTGTTAAATGAAAATCAGAATTTTTTCATTATTTGCTTACAATATTTATCTTTGTTTTTATAGAATTCAACATTTTCATAATCTTAGACATAATCATGGTTTCCTATAATTACTCATGGGATAGAAAGCACTGAAATATGTCGAGTCTTCTCTAGTTCGTTCAGCTTCAATCACACTGCAACTAACAAGACTTCATAAGTAGAGTTCCATGAAGCATAGCACAACAGCAGTCATGAGTACAGATTTGGGGGTGGGGGACATGGACTCCTCCCAATATGACATGGCATTTTAACATGTGACTTCCAGTGTCAAATAAACTTGGGTTTGAATTCCAGTCATGCTAGTTAATAGCCGTGTAACATTGATTAAGTCACTTAACCTCTTTGCAGCTCGGCTTCCTGGTTCTACAATGGGAGTAATAAGAGCATCAGTATCAAAGTCCTGTTGTGAAGATTAAAGAAGATAAGAAGTGTAAGTGATTAGTCCAGGGACTGGCATATATGAAGCACTCAATACATATTAGCACTTTTGTTCCTATAGACACAACCATGTGTGTGGACACACTAAGAATTTCTTTTTCTTTTTTTTTTTTTTTTTTTTTCGTTTTTTTGAGATAGGGTCTCACTCTGTCATCCAGGCTAGAGTGCAGTGGTACAGTCTTGGCTCACTGCAGCTTCTGCCTCCTGGGTTCAAGCAATTCTTCTGCCTCAGTCTCCCAAGTAGCTGAGACTGCAGGTGCCCACCACCATGCCCGGTTAATTTTTGTATTTTTAGTAGAGATGGGTTTTTCACCATGTTAGCCAGGCTGGTCTCAAAATCCTGACCTCAAGTGATCTGCCCACCTCAGTCTCCCAGAGTGCTGGGATTACAGACATGAGCCACCATGCTCAGCCCAACACATTAAGAATTTCAAACTGGAATTCGAGCCATGCTCCTTTCCCTAATCTTAGTGAATCTACATAAACAGGACAGTTAAAAGGCCGGGTGCGGTGGCTCAAGCCTGTAATCCCAGCACTTTGGGAGGCCGAGGTGGGCGGATCACGAGGTCAAGAGATCGAGACCATCCTGGTCAACATGGTGAAACCCCGTCTCTACTAAAAATACAAAAAATTAGCTGGGCATGGTGGCACATGCCTGTAATCCCAGCTACTCGGGAGGCTGAGGCAGGAGAATTGCTTGAACCCAGGAGGCGGAGGTTGCGGTGAGCCGAGAGCGTGCCATTGCACTCCAGCCTGGGTAACAAAAGTGAAACTCCGTCTCAAAAAAAAAAAAAATAGGACAGTTAAAATTCTAGTTATCTGGAAAACTCAGAATAGGATTCTAAATTAGTGACTTTTGCAGAATTAGTGATAGCCATGATGCTGCTCAAGAATTTGAGCCAAAAATTTAATATTCTTAGTTTGACCCACAGTTGGCTCCTCACCCATTCACACTACTAGTCAGCTGCCATTTGTCTCTTTCATTTTAAAATTTGTTGTTTGGTTGTTTTTCCTTAATCAATCCAATGTTCATTTCTGGTATGTGAGATCCTTAATTGATTCTCAGTCTCAGGGCTGTGAGACCCTGGTAGGCTATTTAGGTCTCAGAAGAGAGTAAAAATTCCATATGCCCACCCCATGGTATTGCTCTTTAAATAAATATTATGTCTTCATATATAGGCACTATTTTTCAAATGTACATAGATGCTGCTTTCATTGATGATGTATACTAATCCCTCTCTTGACAACAAACTGGTCATGAATTCCTAAGAGTTCTAATTTTAGGAATGTCTGCTATTCAGCTGAACTCAACACTCAGATTTAGTTTCTGCTTATGACAAATTGGCTATATCTGGATTATGCATTAATAAAAAAAAGAAAGGTTTACAATAAGGCAGTTAGTTAAATGCCTGCAACTATCTTTCAGTAACGTGTTTTTGTCTGATTTTGTTTAGTTTTGTTTTCTTCAGAGATATTAACTTTAGAGACACTAATGTCTCTATAATCTTTCCTCAACTTTCCATTCACTCTGGCACCGCCCTGAACCAGACCCTCATGTCCAGCCTTCTTCTGACTGGTTCTTCAGACCTCAATATGGCTCAACTCTGGTGTGTTCCACATTCAAGATCTGTAAACTCAGTTCCTCCTCTCAAAAATGAATTATAAATCTAGTTACTCACAAGATCGCTGGGAGGATGTAATGAATGGATTGAGAAAATATCTTATATAAAAATCTCTGAAAATATTAATTATTGTTATGAGCAATTCTGATCTCAGCCAGGAATGATTTATTTATTCAACGAAAATGTATCAATGCTTATTAGGTATGTACAAAATGGTACGCAAAGTGCTAGTGACAAAAATATCAATGAAACACCGTCCCTATCCTTGAAGAAGCACAAAATCAATGTAGTGGAAACCCTTTATAGGATCTGTCCAGCCCAGGCACTGGTTTTCCCTGCCCTGAGAACTGTACCCCATTCACAGGCTGGTCCTGTACAGACAGATAGGGATTATGTGACTCCATTCTCCTTGACAAAGTGGACTGGACTGGGATAGACATCTGAAATCTGATTGACCCATAAGCTGTGCTTTCTCTGGAGAATCTGAAACTGACATTCTGAGACAGCCAGTTAGTCACTGTCAGTGGTTAGAACTGCAACTCCTGTGAATTTTGAGTTGTCATGTGTCTTGGGACAGGGAAGCCAAGAAGCTTCTCAGCAGAACAAGAAGAATCAATCTAACAAGAATAAATATACCTGGGTTTCTGTAGATTTTTTTATTACTTAGTTTGAGAAGCCCACCATGGTTTCAGTCATTTAAAACCAAAAGAACATTTTAAAAATACAATATGCATATAATTAATACCAATCCGAAGCTACTATAATAAAGGCATATGGAACAAACTTTGGAAGCCCAGAGATGACTGCCAACAATTGACTTTAGGATTGTTTTACAGAGATGAGATTTGAGTTGCTATCTATCGCCATATCTTCTAGATTATCTGATCTGCCCACCATACGAGCCTTTCTCAAGCACCCAGGCTTCACTTATGCCCCATTGTATTAGTCTGTTTTCATACTGCTATAAAACACTGCCCAGGACTGGGTAATTTATAAAGGAAAGTGGTTTAACTGACTCACAGTTCAGCATGGCTGGGGAGGCCTCAGGAAACTTACAATCATAACAGAAGATGAAGGGAAAGCAAAGCACCTTCTTCGCAAGGTGGCAGGTAAGAGAAGTGCCAAACAAAGGGAGAAGAATCCCTTTTTAAACCACCCAATCTCGTGAAAACTCACTCACTATCATGAGAACAGCCTGGGGAAAGCCGCCCCTATGACTCAATTACCTCCACCTGGTCTCTCCCTTGACACATGGGGATTACGAGGATTACAATTCAGATGAAATGTGGGTGGGGACACAAAGTCTAAGCACATCACCTACCCTCATGAAAGGGATTAGTTCCAAGCCCTGGTTCTGGCGTGCATTGTCACAATCTATTTAACCGGACCCTATCAACTTGAACTCCAATATGCAACACTGTCAAAGCTTTTCAAGCAAGAGGACCAGGTCGCCAGTTCTATGTTTTAATTACTTGCCCGAGATCATACAGTCTTTAAGAGGTTTTGAGCACAAATACTCTGATTCCAAATATACTTTTCCTGCCATTCTGGGGTACCACAGAGCTCCTGTGAGGAGGTCAGATAGCTATGGAGACACAGACCGAAGAGTCTTGCCGAGCTCCATTGTCTACAGACTCAAGTCCAAACGCTTTGGCATGGTGTTTAAAATCCTCCACAATCCGGTCTCAATTGGCCATTACCATCTATCTCCATACATCTCTACCATACCAGACTTTGGACAGCTTCTAAACTTGCCACCCATTTTCATGTCTGCCTTCATATTACTC
This sequence comes from Saimiri boliviensis, assembly GCF_048565385.1. Taxonomy (NCBI): domain Eukaryota; kingdom Metazoa; phylum Chordata; class Mammalia; order Primates; family Cebidae; genus Saimiri; species Saimiri boliviensis. The sequence continues at coordinate 39,449,802 of NC_133464.1, read as the reverse complement.
TCCGACAGCATAGCCTTTAAGTTATTTTATATCTGCCAAGCCTTCTCCATCTACACACAGGCCTATTTCATTAGTCTCCTACTCTGCTGACTTTGCACTGTAGTTATTCTTCTAAAATAGTAGTTAACCACAAGTTCTCACTCCTCGTTAGATTGTGAACCTGTGCCAAGTAAGCATCCCTGCAGAATCACAGTCAAAGACATCTACCCAGGAAACAGGTAAAAGCAGAGACAGCCTTAAAGAGAAAGAGAGTGGGTATGATCTGAGGTGTACCTAAAGACCATGCCAGCAGCAAACTATTTTTCCCGTTCAAGTAGCATGGTGCTTGAAATTAACTATTAGGGATTTATTTCTTTGGGTCTAGCATTACTTGGTCTTCAATTAATATGAAAATCTTTAAGTAACCTAAGTGAAAATTAATTTAGAGCACATTTCCTCTGTGGCAAAGGAGCTAAGCCATAGATGAAGCAGGTGCATAAGAAATGAGATAAAGAAAAGAGAGGAAAGGTCAGAGAAAGGTGACATCCAGATAGCAAAATAAAATATATACACTAGGCAGGACCTAAAAATCATGCATTTAATTAATTAGAAAAGCAGCAACAGACATCGCTATCATCGCTATCATGAGGATTTTGTTTCCTTCTCTCAAAGAATTTGCTGCAACTGAAGGTTGAAATGTCATTTCAATTGATTTTTAATACATGACAACTTACATTTCCTTTTGCCATCTTGCTGTTGCAATTGAGAAGGCACTGGCAATAGCAGTCATAGATGAGAAAGTCCAATATACCCATTTTGTAAGAATAATTTGATAATGTCGTAGAAGTCAATTCAGTTTTTGGTCAGTTGGCACAAGCTATGCTAAAGACCCATCACTTAGTTCCTCATGCTTACAAACAGCCTAAGTTTCTTTTTTATAGCAGCAACATGAAATGTGATAAAGACTATGAGACCAGGAGAGAAAGAAGCTCAACCCCATTTTTGCTTTGCCATTGACCTGGGATAAAACATCAATCACATTGTTTAATCTGCATATAGGTTTCTTCATCTGAAAAATTGGGGTAATAATCCTGTTCCCCTTCAAACAGCAGAGAGTGAGAAATACCAACTTCAGTGTTTTAATACATAGAAACTGACCAATTTTATGATAAATGAGGTGAATACGATACATTCTTGGTCACAAAAATGGCCTTATGATGAAAACTGTTTTATAAACAAATATGCATGATCTTTAATTTTCTAAAAGAAGGCATATCAAAAACAGTTTTAAAAGCAAATACTGGCAAGCCTCCAGCGTGCTGGCATCTGTGGTGACCTGTGCGTTCCTACACTGTTTGCCAGAACAGTGTTGAAATAGTTTGAGGGCTTGTCCTGCTCCATCTGGAGAAAGTTTATAGAAATTTCAGACAATTGCTTGGAAAAAAAAAAAAAAAAGAGAAAAAAGAAAAGAAAACCAAACACACTTCATGACTTCACATATAAAATAAAGGTTTGCTTTCATTTTCCCTTTTCTTCTGGAACCAGTGCTGGTGTTTTGTTTGGGTTTGGTTTGTTTTCTTGAGTCTTTTCTTTTTTTGAGACAGGGTCTGGCTCTGTTGCCCAGACTGGAGTGCACTGGCACCATCATGGCTCAGTGTAACCTCAAATTCCCAGGTTCAAGCAATCCTCCCACCTCAGCCTCCCAAGTAGCTGGGACTACAGGCATGCACCACCATGCTCAGCTAATTTTTTTTTTAATGGAGACAGGGTCTTCCTTGTTGCCCAGGCTGGCCTTGAACTCCTGGTCTCAGTAAATCTTCCTATCTCAGCCTCAGTTTCAGGTTTTAACAGTGGCAATGAACAGTATACCAGTAGTAAATTTTTTTCTACGAATATAAAGATCTGGTCTCATTATAGCAACAATAATAATAATATCAGGAAACAAAACATGTACTTCTCCCACATGATTTCATTTAATTCACAGAGTTATTTTTACAGGTAAGGAAATACTTGGTCATAGTCACACAGTCAGTGGAATCACAAAACTCAAAGTTACACTGACGCCTTGCTATGTCCAGCTTGGCCACAGCGTTTCTGTCATTGGTGGGCTTTCCTTCTGGTCTAGGCTGATAGAGAACATGTATCTCAGGAGACTCATCATAGCGGCTAAGAGGTAGGCACCAGAGTACGTAATACCAGACCAACCTGCCTTCCACATCATGTTTTGCGGTGTTCAACTCCTAAGCTGACTATTGGGTTACCTTATGAGCATTTTCCTCCAGAATCTATCGTTCTTCATTTTCAGGCACTATTGTTTTGGTATCTAGTTCCACCCTTTGCGTCGTAAAAGAATACCCATTGCTGGCTGTGTGCACAGGGAGCTGTAAAATACGTGATTACAGGTCTGAATATCAAACAAACTCCGTGGAAAATACACTTTAAAGGAAAATATGCACATATTAGCCACCTATACAGAATTACAACCTTCTTCTCTTTTACAATGTCGGCTATTGTAACTGACCAACTATATTGCAACAGTATTTAAATGCTGTAACATTCCAAGAACAATTCCTTTTCTCTATTAGCTCCCTCTGATTTTTTGTTTCTGCCAGCACATTCCATGCCAGTTAACAACTATACTCTCCACATAATTCTAAAATATTGAACTGTATGCTAAATAAGTAAAATATTTTAAGATAATGTCTTGAGGGAATAGTATTTCATATTATAACTCAATATGCCCTAAGGTAATTATTCAGATATCAATATGCAAATAGCAGTATGCTATAGCACCCCATATTTCTTTTTATTTTGCTTATTTTTAGCAAGCAATAAATTTAAAGATACAAAAAAAAAGGAAAAGTTTGCAGTTGATTTTATTAACAAGATTGTTTGCCTAGGGAGAGAGAAATTTCACTTGGTCCTTTCCTAATTATTCATGTAAATTAAATTCTACAAGTGAAGAAAATTCATAAAAGTCATACTTACTCATCTGAGAGGGAGATATGGCATATGAATGGGGCCTATAACCTCAGAAGGTGAAATGTAGAAAATATCACAAGCAACTCCCACATTAAGTTAAGTGAACCAAAAAGAAGGGAGATACTTGGTGTGAAGGAGACTTCAAGGATATCCTCCCTAATCGCCTATTAATAGTCTCCAATCTCTGACACAGGAAACAAATCAAGAATTCAGAGAACATGAAATTATTAGTCACTTACATTTGATATCAAATGTAAGCACTGCTAGACACATTTTAAATTTTTTAAACCCTTTAAAGAAAATGTTTGAAAAGAAAGCACAAATTTTAACAAATTTTTAAGACACCTGTATGTGGCACATGTTAGAAAAAGTTAATTGCACCTTCTTGTGTGTTTTCTGAAATTCATGCTGTTTTTTCCTCCTAAGCCTATGTTAGGATGAAATTAAACAATAAACTACTACAGACTTGTATGCTAACACTCAGTATTCAAAGTAAAATCAAATCATTCAACAAATACTTATTTAATCCCTTTGTGTGCAAGGCATTGTAGTAGAGAACACAATAGCATTTCTCATTTAGATATAAACAGTTTATTCAATCTATTCGCAAAGGACCTTATCATTAAATAGAATATCATTCTATTCATTAGAAGCTCAGTTTGCATCTTTTCGGGATAAAGTTAAAAACTGTGTAGGAAGACTAAAGCAGAACTGGTGAGTAGTTGAATACAGAGAATGAAGATAGAGAAAACAAAGACAAAGACAAAGCTAAACTAACGGTAAAAACTGAGACCGTGACAGAAATTAGGAGACAGCAATGAGACCAAGATAACAATTTAAGCATTACACATGTTGAACTTGAAGTAACAGCCAGCTATCCCAGGACCGATATATGAGGGGTAGCTGAAGGCATTTGACAAGAATTTTAGAGCTCTAAGACATTTAAAAATAGATAGTGAGAAAGAAAGTACAGAAGTACTTACAGCTAAGAGACCACCATTGAATCTGATTGGAAGGACGGCACTGGTAGCTTTAAGAACAGATCCTCAAGAAGATATACAAATGTCCAATATGCACACAAAAAGATGCTCATGAGTAATCAATAGGGAAATCCAAATTAAAATCACAATGAGATGCCACTGCATACCTATTAGGATAGGGATTAGAAATATATATACATACATCTGTATATATAAAATAAAATAATAAAACACGGAAAATAACAAGGGTAATGGCAAGGATGTGGAGTAACTGGAATCCCGTGCAATGCCGGTGGAAATATGAAATGGTACATCTGCTGTGGAAAACAGTTGGGTGGTGGTTCCTCAAAAAGTTAAACATACAATTATCATATAATCCAGCAATTCTACTGCAAGGTAAAACCCGAAAGAATTGAAAACAGGTACTTGAAAGATATGTGTACACCAATGTTCATAGCAGCATTATTCACAATAGCTAAAAGGTAGAAGTAACCACTGACAGATAAATGAATAAACAAAAGGTGATGTATACACAAAAATGGAGTGGAATTCTGACACACGTTACAACATGAATGAACTCTCCAGGCACTGTGCTTAGTGAAGAAAATAAGATACAAAATGACAAATATTGTATAATTCTACTTATGTGAGCTGTCTAAAATAGGCAAATTCATAGAGACAGAAAGAATAAAGGTTGACAGGTCGGGGAGAGTGGAATGGTAACGATTGTTTGACGAGTACAGTTTCTGTTTGCTATGACAAAACATTCCTGGAAATGGATAATCATGGTTGCACAACACCGTAAATGTGCTTAATACCAAGAGAGCTGGTATAGAAGGTCCTAGGATTGCCCTCACATCTGGAAAAGAGGAATAATCATACTGCTCTTTATGGAATACATTCCAAGCATCAGGCATCTTGCTGAAATCTTCATATACATAATTTTCAAATTGCGGGGGGGTTGACAATTGCAGCAGATGGTTTCTAATATGGCTGCTCCATTATCCCCACCTTCTGAAACTCATGTTCTGGTGTGATTCTCCTCTGCCTGAGTGCAGGGCATCTACCATAGGCCAAGCACTGCACAATGGAGGAAGAACAGAGCAGCAGAGTTGTGAGACGAGAAACTAGACTACAGGGATTGCAGAGTGGGTATATAAGAATGAACCGGGGTTCTCACAAGATATTCATTTGAGAAACTGGTATACCCATTGAACCTAACAGCAAGACTACAAATATTGTTCTCAAACACAGCAAACTATAAATCACAAACTTTGTGAATAGAAAATAAGCATGTCCGCTAAATACCCAGTCTAGACTTGGAGATACAGAGTTAATATTTGTGGTCTCTGCATTAAAGGGTTTACTGTCTATTGGAGGATCTTGATCCTGGGGCCAATTTTATTTTTTCATTATTAGCATTTATTGAGCACCTACTATACCCCAAGCCCAAGTGTAGTCATTAGAGGTGACAGAGGTTACATATAACGCAGATAGCGATCAACAAGGCAAGACTTCAGGAGAACGGTAAGACGCCCAACTCCCTGCCCAATTGGTATGGTCTGAATGTGTCCCCCCAAAACAAATATGTTGAAATTTAATTGCCAATGTGATAGTATTATCAAGAGGTGGGGGCTTCTTTTTAATTGCCTTTTAGGTTTTGGGGTACATGTGAAGAACATGCAAGATTGTTGCACAGGTGCGCACATGGCAGTGTAATTTGCTGCCTTCCTCCCCTTCACCTGTATCTGGCATTTCTCCCCATACTATCTCTCCCCAACTCCCCACCCCCCACTGTTCCTCCCCTACTCGCCCCAACAGGCCCCAATGTGTGATACTCCCCTCCCTGTGTCCATGTGTTCTCATTGTTCAACACCCACCTATGAGTGAGAACATGTGGTGTTTGATTTTCTGTTCTTGTGTCAGTTTGCTGAGAATGATGGTTTCCAGGTTCATCCACATCCCTACAAAGGACACGAACTCATCATTTTTGATGGCTGCATAATATTCCATGGTGCATATGTGCCACATTTTCCCTGTCCAGTCTTTCATCGATGGGCATTTGGGTTGGTTGCAGGTCTTTGCTATTGTAAACTGTGTTGCAATGAACATTCATGTGCATGTGTCCTTATAGTAGAATGATTTATAATCCTTTGGATATATACCCAGTAATGGGATTGCTAGGTCAAATGGAATTTCTATTTCTAGATCCTTGAGGAATCACCACACTGTCTTCCACAATGGTTGAACTAATTTAAACTCGAGGTGGGGGTTTTAGGAGGTGATTAAGTCATGAGAGCAAAGCCCTCATGAACAGTATTTGTGTCCCTATAAAAGAGATGTTATGGAGCTGTTTGCCCCTTCTGCTAGTGAGGATGCAACAAAGCACCATCTACAAAGCAGAGAGCAGACCCTTACCAGACATGAAACCTACCAGCACCTTGATCTTGGACTTCCCAGCCTCTAGAACTATGAGCAATAAATGTCTGTTGCTTATCAATTACCCTGCCCAAGGTATTTTCTTATAGTAGCCAAAATAGACTAAGACGTCAAGCCTTCTCAAAAGGTAATAAAGCTACCAAATTATTAAGGCTTTCAGACCACAATCGTAATAAAAACTAAAAATTCAGCTGGGCATGGTAGCTCACACCTGTAATCCCAGCAGTTTGGGAGGCTGAGGTGGGTAGATCACTTGAACACAGGAGTTCGAAACCCATCTGGGGAACATGGAAAAATCCCATCTCTACAAAATATACAAAAATTAGCCAGGTGTGGTAGCATGCACCTGTAGTCCCAGCTACTTGAAAGGATAAGCTGGAAGGATTTCTTGAGCCTGGAAGGTCAAGGCTGCAGTGAGCCACAGTTGTGCCTCTGCTCTCTAGCCTGAGTGACAGAATTTCACTTTGTCTCAGTAAAATAGTAATAACAAATAATTTTTAAAATTCAAGCTGGGCGCAGTTGCTCACACCAGCAATCCCAGCACTTTGGGAGGCTGAGGCGGGTGGATCACGAGGTCAAGAGATTGAGACCATCCTGCGCAACATGGTGACACCGGGTCTCCACTAAAAATACAAAACTTAGCCAAGCGTGGTGGCAGGTGCCTGTAGTCCCAGTTACTTGGGAGGCTGAGGCAGGAGAATCGCTTGAACCTGGGAGGCGGAGGTTACAGTGAGCTGAGATTACACCACTGCACTCCAGCCTGGCAACAGAGTGAGACCCTGTCTCAAAAACAAACAAAAAATTTGAACTCAAAGAAGTAGCACATTAATTCAAATTTCTCCTGAGTTACAAATGTCAGATATCAGGCTTCCTGGAAAAAAAATGTAGAAGATTCAACTTTTTACTTATACCCAAGGCTGGCAAAATGATTTAGCAATGTTTAAAGAATCTAAAAATTACATGGCTGTGAAAGTAACTAAATTAACTATGCTAAATACTTTCTACATAGTACCTCCTTTGATCCCTACAACAATCCTGAGGTAGATATCTCAAATTTTCAAAATATCAACTTCAACACAATAATAAATAGACAGCTACTAAAACATCTATTTTTCTTTGAAGAGCATTCAGCAGTTTCACGGATCAGAAGGGAGCCATAATCTCAGCTCTCCTGTTTTAGTGTGCCAATAATTTCTTTTGTACGCTACAACCCACTTGTTTTCAAAAATCAAATGATTGATATTTTTAGAAAACCTTTTATTTTAGGCAAAAATTTAAGAGAATTATACTTGTTCTTTTTTCCTTTTTTGCATTATTTCTTGAGAATTTAGTGATAGACGCTGCCTCTTAAAATGTGTTTATTCATTCAGTAAATTGTTTCTAAATAATTATTATTTGTTCAGGGAACTGTCATTTCTTGAGCATCTACTATATGCCAAGCACTGCATTTGATACTTGGTAAGAGGGAATTGAGGGAGAGAAGAAAAGTCAATAGGGACAAAAAGAAAAGGCCCAGTCTTTTTTCCCTGAAGGATCTACCAGTCCAGTAAGGAAAGTCGGTATGTATAACTAGTTATAATACAACGTGAACGAGCTGGAGTACAGAAATGTAAGTGATTATGGGAGCCCAGGGATAAAGTAACTAATCATCTCTATGAGAAAGGCATATACTAGATATTGGGAGCTTCAAGGATGTAAAAGAATATGTCCCTGCTTTCCAAAGGCTTATAATTCTGTAATAAAATTAAATATATACACAAATAACTGTACTTCAAGTTGGTAGTTCTAAGCACCATTAGAGTGATTTAAAAAAAAAAAAAAAAAGAAGTTCCTAGGATTGCCCTCGCATTTGGAGAGGAGGAATAATAATATTGCCCTTCATGGAATACATTCCAAGCATCAGGCATCTATCTTGCTGAAATCTTCATATACCTAATTTTCAAAATGTGGGGGTTTGGCAATTGTAGCCAATAGTTTCTAATACGGCTGCTCAATTATCCCCACCTTCTGAAACTCATATTCTGGTGTGATTCTCCTCTGCTTGAGTGCAGGCAGTAGCTGAGAATTTTTTCTGGTCATTAGAATATGGCAGAAGTGGAAAGTCATTTTCCTAATCATGACATGGAAGGTTGTGATATTGGTCTTGCTAGGAGAGACTTTCCACCTTACTGGCTTTGAAGAACCAAGAGGCCACGTGGTAAAGGAGCTGAGGGTAGCCTTTGGCCTCGAACAAGCAAGAAACTGATGCCCTCCATTCAACAAGGCAGAAGGAACTGAATTCTGCCAACAATCCTGTGAACTTGGAGACAAATCCTCTCCCATCAAACCTTGAAAGAGACCACGACCCTAGCTGGCCCATTGATTGTGGCTTTCAGAAGAGTTCCTGAAGCATAAAACTTAGCAAAGCCATGTTGGGACTCCTGACCTACAGAAGCTGTGACCTAATGGACATTTATTACTTCAAGCCATGAAGTTTGTGGTAATATTTCTATACAGCAATATACACTAATACAAATACTGTTATGCCCTTTTTCAAATGGAAAAACGAGTTTTGAGAGGTTAAGATCACAAAGAACCAGAAATCAAGCCCAAATGCATACTGAGACAAACTCTATTATATTGCCTTAGAGAAACTTTCTGAGAAGACAGATATGTGCACTAACTCATAAAGTAGGTGGAGATGGGGGAGGCCATTTCTGGCTGATGGAATGTCTTAAGCAAAGGTCAGAGACAGGGCATGTGTGCCATGTTTCACAATAAATATTCCCTTTTACCAGAACAGAATACATCTATGTAACCATGGATTCCCCAGATTTCCCTAGCCTGTGGATGAAAAGTGTTACTTTATCAGTAATAATACAAATATCACTGACTCTTGTCTACATCTACTGGACACTAAGCCTACAGTTCACAGCCAAGTGTTTCTAGAACTATCAAGGGAGTGTCCTCTTACATTTTATCTGTGCTTATCTCTGAGAGCCACAGTGTCTTTCTAGCCACTGGTGGTACTCCACAGCAACTGCTAAACAAAAGAAAAGAATGAACATAAAAAACAGACTGAATATACCAAAACATAGACAAAGGAAAAAGATCATTCAGATTTCAAGACTGGTGATGAGGAAGACAGTCAAGAGGTGAAGCTAGACTGAAAGGAAAGGTTCCAGCAGGAAATTCACATAGAACCATAAGCCAGTAATTGGAATCTAGAGCAAAGAGGTGAGAACTACTCCAGAGGGTTGGTAGTTTTCTCAGTGGATGGGATCACCTAGAAAATGAGTTTAAAGAAGAGATGACTATAAACTATAAATAATGTGAGTCTACATATGCATATGTACATATGCACACACACACATACACATAAATATATAACCATAGGAAGATGAAAGAGAGAAAGATTTAGATTCCTGATACCTGTAATAAACAGGAATGTTATGGTTAACTCTTCAACCTCCCTTCCATCCCAGATGATTAATCGAGGCCACGTAGACTAATGAATTCCCCTGGAAACTAACATACATTTTGTATATTGGCCCAACCATATTGAAGGGAAGAATTTATGTTTCTAAGTAGGGAGAGGTTTTCTAGATAAGCCCAAACCTACAAGCAGCAACAATCATGATTAGAAGCCACCTTGCAAGCATGAGTGCAGTAGGTACAAGCAAAAAGCCAACTCAAGTGGGAAGGAGAAAATAAGAGTTTATGAGAAAGCAAAGTCACAGCTCTAACATGCTCTGCCTAGATTCTAGCCTCCTCTCGGCTTTTTCTTATATAAAATGATATATTTTCTTATCATTTAAAACCATTTTCTGAAGACAAAATTTTCTGATCAATAAAATTATGCAATTAAAAGAATTCAAATATTGTAGACAGGGCAAGTATAAGAAAACTGGCTTTCACCAGTTGGGTAGATTGTATTCTGGTTCATCATCATTTACCCCTGCTCCCCCTTACCTGAAGGAGGATTATATTTCTCATGCCTTATGCCTTGACATGTGACTGCCCATACCTCTTGCAACAGAAATACACATCCTGCCTTGGATGTGAGTGGACAATAAAACATCAGTGATGAGCATGTGTTACAAATGAGTAGGTACTTTAAGAGGCATCATAAGATTTCCATGAGTTTCCTTATCCTTTCCGTCTGCCACATCCCAAATTGGGGCTATTACCTAAGTTCTGAATGAGAAGACAAATAGAGAGCCCAACAGAGCTAAGGAGAGACAGCCATAGAAGTAGCAAGCCACCCACAACTGACAATGCATTACATGTGTAAAAAATAGATACTCATTATTTTACATGACTGATATTTTTCGGTGGTTTGTCATTGTAGCTAAGCTGCCTAATGCACCAATAACATACCCATAAGGCAGTCTTTCTAAATTGGTTATGCCAAAAGGCAGATCCCAAGGGATTAAGAAATGATGAGATGAGGTCGAACACAGTGGTTCATGCCTGTAATCCCAATGCTTTGTAAGTCCAAGGCAGGCAGATCCCTTGAGGTCAGGAATTCAAGACCAGCCTGACCAACATGAAGAAACCCTGTCTCTACTAAAAAACATTACAAAATTAGCCAGCCATAGTGGTACATGCCTATAATCCTAGCTACTCGGGAGGCTGAGGCAGGAGAATTGCTTGAACCCAGGAGGCAGAGGTTGCAGTGAGCCTAGATAACACCATTGCACTCTGCCCTGGGCAACAAGAGTGAAACTCCATCTCAAAAATAAATAACTAAATAAAAGAAATGATAGGGTAGGGAGGAGAGGGGACAGTTCCTCTTCCACTTAGAATATAGAAAGCCCCAGAGTGTGTCATTCACCCTAACAAAGAGAAAACATTCACTAACATACAAAAGTCATAACTTTCCATAGGTCTGTCAGAGAATCACAGGGCAATAAGGTAAACTAAATTCCAAAGGTTTACAACCTCCTCCAATAAGAGACATGACCCTCAAAAATTTGGCAAAGCAGGAGATGAAGTAATAAGTAGGTGGTAGTAATGAGCTCCCCCAATTAACAATGGAAAGAGGAAAGCCAAGGCTCAGATGAGGAAAGCAATTGAAGCAAGCACCTCGCTGCTCTACCAAGTTCAGTTTCCTGATATAAACAAACTGTACTCAAGGGTACTGAGAGAACTTGCAAATGGGATTTCCCAGCCATTGAAAGGAACCTTTGCAAACAGATATCTCTCAAAAGAAGACATGCCAATTGTCAACAAGCATATGAAAAATATGCTTCACATCACTAATCATCAGAGAAATGCAAATTAAAACCACACGAAGATAATATCTTATACCAGAGTGGCTGTTACTAAAAAAATCAAAAACCAATACATATCGGTATGGATGTGGAGAAAAGGAACTGCTTATCCACTGTTGGTTGGAATGTAAATTAGTAAAACCTCTATAGAAAACAGCATGGCAATTTCTCAAAGAAATGAAAATAAAACTACTATTCGACTTAGCAATCCTCCTAGTGGGTATCTACCCAAAGGAAAAGAAATCATGATATCAAAAAGACACCTGAGCTCACAGGTTTATTTCAGCACCATTCACAATAGCCAAGTTATGGAATCAACCTAAATGTCCATCAGTGATTGAGTGGATAAAGAAAATGTGGTGCATATACACCCTGGAATACTGTGCATCCGCAAAAAGAGTGAAATCATTTCTTCTGCAGGAACATGGATGGAACTGGAGGCCATTATCCTAAGAGAAATAACTCAAAAACAGAAAATTACATACTGCATGTTCTCATTTACAAGTAGGAGCTAGACAATAGCTATATGTGAACATAAAGATGGAAATAATAGACTGTGGGAATTCCAAAAGGGAGGAGGGAAGAGGGAAGGTGAGGGCTGAAAAATTACTGCGGGTACAATGTTCACTCTCTGGGTATAGGCGCACTGGATCCCATATCTCACGATTACACAGTATGTCCATGCAACAAATCTGAACGTGTATTCCCTGAATCTAAAATTAAAGTTTAAAACAAAGAAGTTTAAAACAAAAGACAGTGTGACCTTTGAATAATCAGAGAGAATGGAAAAGAGAATGTTCAGGGATCAGAGATGCAGGTGCAAAATGGGGTACAATTATCAAAAAGAGAGGTAAATTCTGCAAACACTACAACACAAAGCCTGACAACAAATCTAGGCAAGAAGTTACGGCAAGTGACTAAAGGGCTGTCTGACAGTTCCTAGAACACAATATGAGTTAACCAAGAATATATAAGACTTACACCATTTCTTTCTTGAATAAGATACTAGTAGGTCAGCAAAACTGTGAACTTTAGCAAGGCATGTGACAAATTCTTTCCTGATATTTATATACACAAGATGGGTCTACATGAACTAGAATAAGTAGAGTATAAGAACTTCAAGAAACAGATTATAGGAGTTTGAAAGAAAGAGTGGTTCCTATTATAAAAAGATTCCAGGAAAGCAACTGTGTAGGGGAGAGGCCAGTCAATTAGGGCAAGAAATTAGTGTAATCACTATCAGGGTAAGCTTAATAACAACAGCAATAATGTGTTTAGCACTTACTACATGCCGGTTCTGGCACTAAGCACTTTTTCATACATTAGGTTGTTTAGTCTTCACCACAATCTTTTTAGGGAAATTTATTTTCCCTTTTACAAACAAGGAAACTGAGGCTCAGAAAGGTTGAATAATCTGCCCCAAACAATACAGCTAGCAGGTGAAAGAAAAGAGGTTATAAGCTGGATCTGAGCCAAGGGTGTGCTATTAGATGTCATGCCATCCTTGAGATAATGCTGGGCACATATTGAAAATAAGACAAAGTAGTGCCAGGCAATGCGGAGAAAACAATGTAGACCTGATCTGAAAAGGAAGAGGCCTAGAGAAACAGGCAGCAGTGGAAAGCCTCTTGTACAACAGGCAGAGGGGATGGATGATAAGACTGAAATGAGCAGTGGAACACGAGAGAAGTTGTAGGGACTTCTTAGTGTGAAACTAGACAGAGAGCAGAGTGCTTTGAATTGTGGTTAATAAGGCCGATTAGAAGAATGGTGTGACTTAATTTTATTCTAACAAATACATTAGAAATTGTACCTCCAAGCCATACAGGGTGGCTCACATCTGTAATCCCACCACTTTGGGAGACCAAGGCAGGAGGATCACTAGAAGTCAGGAGTTCAAGACCAGCCCGGCCAACATGGTGAAATCCCATCCCTACTGAAAATAAAAAAATTTATCCGGGCTTGGTGGTGCATGCCTGCAATCTCAGCTACTGGGGAGGCTGAGGCAGGAGAATTACGTGAACCCAGGAGGCCAAGGTTGCAATGAGCTAAGATCATGCCATTGCACTACAGCCTGGATGACAAGATCGAAACTCTACCTCAAAAAAAAAAAAAAAAAAAAAGATAAAGAAATTGCTCCTCCCTGGAAAGTTGTCCCAATCCAGTTGGTGCTCTCAGTATTGCTGGAGGAAATAAACAGACTGGTTGGTAAAGACTCTTCCAAGGTTGGTAGCATAGACATTTCTGCTGCCTTTCCTTCAAGAACTTCATGACTCTTAACAAATTCCTCATTAAAACATTTGTTGTTCCCCACAAATCTCAAATTTTCTTCATCAATCAAACAAGGCAAATATCATATAAAGGTTAACATTTTTCACTATGTACTCTATTAATCTTATTTCTTTCATTTACACCATTTAAACAGTGGTAATTTATTTATATAAACTTTAAACTGTGAAAGATACTGCTATGATGTGTTGTGAAACATCACAGTAGCCTAAGCATAGTATTTTTTCCCAACTTAATGTACAGCAATATATGCTATTTAAATAACAAATCTGGAATTTGAGGAAGCAATTAAAGTTTATGAGAGTAAATAAGAAAAAGTTCAAAAGCAACAGAGCTTTTTAAGTTTCTGTGGCACATACACACAGATATTAACATGGTCAAATAATCCAAAGATAGCACTGTAAATGAAGGGGTAATATTATATGCTTGTATACATTATAATGTGTGTGTGCTTTACAAATTTGGGGTTCAAACAGCGCAAAGGAAATGCTATTTTTATCTAAGCCTATGGAAACAACAGTTGGTCACCTGCTGAGTCCAAAAAGAGTCTAAAGTTTTCTGTCATTTATAAGCAGTCTCTTGACTTAAATATAAAATCATTGGCTTACACAGTGAATCATTATAAATCTCTCACAAGCTTTTAAACCAATCAGTCAAGCTTAGAATGCAGTGATTTGGAGAATCATAGCTCTGAGGCGTTGGGGACTCACTGTGCAAGGGTAATAAATGTAAATGATTTTGTAACTTGTAGAAACATAGGTTAGTTCGCTCTTTACCTCCCAAGGAGCAACTGGGTTTGACTAAGGAGGTTTACTGTGATCCTAGGGGAAAAAAAAAATCTATTATGTCATTTTCTTTCCTGAATCCTGGGGAAAAGAATAACACGAAAGGCAGTTAATCTGTTAAGCACACAAAGCTTACTATATAGAAAACTGCCACTCAGAAAATCTGGATTCCTTATGTAATTTGTACTGTACCCAGTGAGAAAGGAGCTTTTCTAAAGCAACATTCTGTAAGCGGTGCTGTTTACTCAGTTCTTCCTGCTCCAGGCAAGAGAATCTAAACTCGAACAATTAGAGACTTCTCACTCATCATCCCATGCTCAACAACAAAATTATCTTGCAGTCTTCAGGAAATAAAAGTCAAAAATTTGAAAATAAATCTTATGCAGAGTTTGAATGATTTTTTTTTCAATTTGAAACTTAATTTCATGAGCACAACAAAAGGACTTACTAAGAATAATAAAAACATTTAAAAATGAGAATTAGATACATGCTATCATACAATTAACTAAAGCTTAATTATTTACAACAAAATGGTACATGATGTAAAGTGAGGTTTTAATCATACTTATTCCTCCTCACTAGAGACCTGGTAAAAATCTCTTAATCCAAAACAGATAATAAAATACAGCTCTTGTAGGTCTGGTCTGGATTTGTCATCTGGTGTTGTTTTATTGCTGTTATTGGTCTTTGTGTCCATGGTCGTGCTCGGCTGGTGTCATCTGCAAGGTCATATTGTCATAGTGCAGAACACTTATTACTTAGTCTTTGTTTTCTGTCTCAATGTTCAGGTTTCAGACAAACGCATTTCTCACATAGGCTTTGCCAAATTTTTTCTACTGTCACCTCTACCTTCTCTAGTCCATCTGAGCCCTGAGGTGCCCATTCATGCCTTCTGCGTGCTTCATCTTCATGCAATGCTGAAGCAAAGAAAGCGGATCTAATATCCTTTTAGCAGGATGCCTAACTGAAGTCCAAATGGCAAAGAGGAAAAAAAAAAAAAAAAAAAAAAGCCTGGAGACCCACAATGGGGAGAAATACAGGTAGAGTAAAATGTTCGAATATAAAATGTTTTCCCCCACCCTACACCCTCTCATTGGCTCCTGCTGTCCTTGTTTGGGGACTACTCCTGTTTAACCATTTTGTATCAATATCCTGTAAGGTAAGCTTACAAATGCTAAAGTCTAAAAGTTGCATAGTGCCTTATTTTAGCAATGATTTCTACATTAACTGGGAGGAAAACTTTTAGAGAGAGTAGGTCCATTTTAGGACAGTGAATGAATGAAATTCAAAGATAGACATGCATGTTCGCAGTGTATAAATATACAACACTCTCTCCAGTTAATACATTTTTTCTTGATTTGCTTTTAAAACTATAATGGAACTTAATATACTCAAGGCACAGAAGCTAGCATGGCATACAGTAAATCTTCATTTCTATTAAAAAATCGCCTACATCAAAATAATTTTTTTCTTTAAAAATATAATGGTTGATTAAAATTGATTACTGGAATGCAGGTGATTAAAAACAAGCAGAAATTGAATGAAAATCAGTTCAAAAAACAATTTATTATAAGCAGGAGAATTTAAGAATAAGATAGAACATTTGAAATACAGTTTCATAGTTTGAACTCTTTTCCCTATTTTATCGTCCAAATGAAATACAAAAAAAAAAAAAAATCTACGTATATTGGTGAAAACATTTATTGGCATATGAATGGTTGTCAATTTCATTGTTTATTGGAACCCTAAAACTTTGAAAGGTGTTTTCTTAGGCTATATAAATTATTTGTATAAAATACTGATGATAGTAAAATTATAACATTAGGTACTGAAAAGTCTATCAACTCTGCTTTTTCATCTATTGCAAATATATTTCAAGAGAAAATGGGTCCAAACAAGATCTTATGACAGATACTCACTGAATAAGCAAAAATTAAATTGTCACTGTGGAAAAACAATGGAATGAACTTAGATTATGGAATGCCTTGTCTTTAAAATCTTTCCCCCAAACAATTTTTGTCCATTTTAAAAATAATAATTAATTTTCTGGAATAAAAAAGGCCTGAGCAAATGATTGCTCCAAGATCCCGCAGAAAAAATTCTATAGCTGGGCGTGGTGGTGTGCGCCTGTAGTCCCAGCTACTCAAAGGCTGAGGCAGGAGAATAGCTTGAAACCAGGAGGCGGAGGCTGTGGTGAGCCAAGATCGCACCACTGCAGTCCAGCCTGGGCAACAAGAGCGAAACTCCATTTCAAAAAAAAGGAAAAGAAAAACTTGTAGCATTGCCTTCTTTTTTGTTTTTGTTTTTATTTTGTTTCTATATATGTATACAGATGTGGAGTAAATAAGCCCTACTGTTTTTCAGTAGTTATATTATTACTAAAAGTTATATATGCACTAAATATTCCACTAAGGTTTTATGTCTATGAATTGAGCTTTACATTTCTTGGTCAAGTTTCCAACCATTATTATGTACAATGATCCAGTTACATAGTTTATGAGTTAATTTATTAACATTAATTATTGTTCATGTAAAGCCAGAAAATGCAATTTTTTTTAAACTAAGTTTAAATATAATATCACAGAGCCAATATTTCAACAGTAACATGAATCAGGTAATAAATAGCTCCCTTTGATCATTGTTTTTAAAGTCTCTTGAACCATGCTTTGATTAGTTCTATTTAATATTTAACATCTGGTTAGTCAATTTCAATCTGCAGGAAACACTGCTGGAAAAATTCTATGCTGACTAAATACATTTATAATAGTACAAAGCTGACATGTAATTGATTTTAGTTTCCATAAAAGGATTATGTTAACTTTCCTTAATCTATATATTTGTATTTTGTGCAATCTACTGAATTCACACCAGGGATGCTAAGTTTTTATTTCTTATCAATATTTTATGTAAAATTGATAAGATTATACTTTAGTCTAAGTACCACTCTCCAATTTTTTTCCTTGAAAAGAAAATAACATTCTAAAAAATACGACTTCACAGCGATAGCACTAATGCAATAGTGGTTTACTGGCCACTGCAGTACTTCAATTCCTTGAAAAGAATACTGTAGTGAAACATTTTCTATAGGCTATCAAACCCCAGAAATATTTTTGTATTTAAAACATATGTTAAAGTTGTATTTCCCATAGCTCTAGGTTTGTTTGTTTTGTTTTGAGCATTGTGCAGTTTGGGAAATTTTGTCCTCATTAAATAAAGCAATATTTGGGAAGATTTGGTTAAGCCAGTGTTTTGGCCATTAGTAATTTAATATTATTTTAAATATTGCATATTTAAGTGTGTAAGTTTGCCATATTTCTCATTAGTAGCCATTTCTAAGTAAGCTATGAAGTTTATACGACATAAATTTTGGTTTTATCACTTTGACATTGACCCTACTATCAGAGGAGGTTTCTTTTTAGATAAAACTTGCTGTTAGTCGTTAGTTTTAAATGCCTATTGTGTTGAAATTGGTGGGTTTTCTTTCCATTTCTTCTGTGTGAGTGAAAGGTGGGTAAAAACAAAATGTAATATAGAAATTTTGAAGACAAAGTTCAAATCTCAACTTTTTCTCTAATATTTTCTACATAGGATCTCTTTATAACTGTAACAAGTTAGAAAGACACTAATTATGGAAAAAAGGAATATATGAAGCAACATTAAAAGTGTAATAAAACATTCCATTCTAAAGAGAACGTTGGCTGGGCACAGTGGCTCACGCCTGTAATCCCAGCACTTTGGGAGGCCAAGTCGGGTGGACCAGCTAAGTCAGGAGTTCCAGACCAGCCTGGCCAACGTGGGAAAACCCCGTCTTAACTAAACATATAAAAATTACCCCAGCATGGTGCCATGCATCTGTAATCATAGCTACTTGGGAGGCTGAGACAGGAGAATCACTTGAACCCAGGAGGGAGAGGTTGCGGTGAGCCAAGATCGCACTACTACTCTTCAGCCTGGGCAACAGAGCAAGACTCTCTCAAAAAAAAAATTGCTATGTCTCACACTAAATACACCAAAAGAAATAAAGATCTTTCTGCAATCACAATGGTTGGCTTTCCCAACTCTACTCAGGTTTCAAACCATAGGTCTTCAATAAACAATTTGTTCTACAGTATCTTGGATACTTACAGTGCTTGAACAAGTACTGAGCATGTGTTTGATTAATAACATATAAATATTATACTTGATAAATATTGATAGGTAGGGTGCAATGAAAGCTTGTGTATACCAAGTAATTGTTTTTTAACGCATGCAGTAAAAGCTAATTTAAAGGTCAATAAATATTAGTTATCTAAATTCAGCATTTGCTTTCTTCTAATACAATTATAATATATTGCTAAAACAAAATTGGTTATATTGCTGAAATAAAACTAGTTTTTGTTATAAGGACTGTGGCTTTTATTCTGGGTGAAATGGAAAGCATTGGAGAGTTAGAGGAGCCAAGTAATGACATTACCTGGTAAATATTTTTTTACTGTGGCCACTAGGTTGAGGATAGACCAAAGGAGGCAAAAGTAGAAGTAGAGAGACAAGTTAGGAGGCTAATGCAATGATCTGGGAAAAAGATGATCTTGACTTGGACCAGGAATGAAGTGAAAGAATTAAAAGCAGTTGAACCAAGAATGAGCCCTACAGGGAAGGATGAACTTTGGATGAAAATGATGTATCAATGCATGTTCATCAATTGTAACAAAGGTACCACTCTGTAGTGGATGTTGATAATGGGGGAGCTATGCAGTTGTGGGAGCTGGGAGTACGTGAACAATCCCTCTTCCTTCCATTCAGTTTTTCTGTAAACCTAAAACTGCTTTAAAAGCTAAAGTCCATTTTTTTTAAGTGATTAGACTCTGCACACATACTTTCCTGATAGCAGTAAAATATTTGGTAAGAGAGAAGATATAGATCAAAAGAGAAAAAGGAGTTCAGGCTGACTCTGAGGACTTTGAACACACAGGAAGATTGAAATTGAGGTGTCTGGTAGGCATCAAATAGACTGAGAAGGCAGTTGGACACACAGGTCTGGAGTCCAGGGAGCCAGAGGTAACTGTAAGAACTGCTGAACATGACAGATCTGTGAAGTCTCACCCTACTGCAAAGTTTACCAACATGGCTGGGGCCAAGGTCATTCCACACATCTAAAAAGCTTATATGATTGGTTAAAACATGGAGATATGGGTGGATGCTATATTCATCTTAACTGTAATGACTGTCAATTCAAGTCCTAACTCAAGTGTCACCTAACATGTTGGTGTTCAGGAACCTCAAAACACAAAGAGAGGTGTTCAGAACTTCAAAACAAAAATAAATGAATAAGTAAAGAAAGAAAGAAATGATCTCGAGAGCATCTGTTTATTTCTTATTCATTTATTTTTAATTGACAAATTAAAATTCTATATATTTGTTATGTACAACATGATAAATACTGTTTTTAAATATGTATAGATTGTGAAATGGCTAAATTGAGCTAAGGTACTAACATCTGTAGTACCTCCCATACTTAACATTTGTGGGGTGAGAACGCTTAAAGTCTATTCTCTCAGCAATTTTCAAGAATACAATGAGAGTAGACATTTTTACACAGTTATATTCCTTCTGATATCTTGTGGGATTTTCTGGAAGTATATAAAATGGCAAATACATTTGAGGTAATTCCATTCTATTTTAACAATATTTATTGAGCATTTGTGATGGGATTGTTGCCAAGAGACCTACAAATTAAATAGAAATCCCATAAATTTTGCAAAAATATAAAATATTATGGCTCTCAAGATACCTATAGTCTAAAGGGGAAATGTATACAAATAGGAGATATGCTTCAAAGGCAGTGGTTTTTAAACTGTAATGTGCATAAGCATCTCTGCATCCAACCCCAGAGATTCTTTTGATGGAGCTGGAGAGAGGCCTAGTTAATTTAACAAAATTCCATGTGATTCTAATGAAGATGGTCTGTGGCTCTAAATAATAGGACCAACTTTCAAATGTATTCAATGAAAACTATCCTTATTAATTAATAATGTTTCATGTCTAACCAAGATATAAGGTAGGGGTACCTTATATCTGAGATCTCAGTAAGGTTGGCTCAAATTCCGGAGCCTGGCCCTATGACAGTCTGAGACCCTCTTAAAGATTTCTGTATATTCTAAGGAAGTAAATTTTCACTCTTATGCTCAATTCTGCCTCTCAGACATCTGCCTCTATCTACAGATGACCCTTGAATAACAAGGGTTCGAATTGCACTGGTCCAATTATAGGCAGATTTTCTTTTGCCTCTGCCACCCCTAAGACAGGAAGATACCAACCACTCTTCTTCCTCCTCCTCTTCAGCCTACTCAATGTGAAGACAGCAAGGACAAAGACCTTGATGACGATCTCTTTCCAGTTAATGCATAGTAAATAGATTTTCCTTATGATTTCCTTAATATTTGCTTTTCTCCAGCTTCCTTTATTATAAGAATGCAATATATAATAGATACAATATCCAAAATGTGTCTCCAGCTTCCTTTATTATAAGAATGCAATATATAATAGATACAATATCCAAAATGTGTGTTAATCAACTGTGTTTGGTAAGACTTCCAGTCAACAGTTGGTTAATAGCATGTAAGTTTGGGGAGGGTTAAAATTTATATTTGGATTTTTGACTGTGGCAGCAGCAGAGGCAGGAGTTGGCATCCCTAACCTCTGTTTTGTTCAAGGGTCAATTGTATACTGTTTCTCTTCTGCACAGTTTTTACAAAGATGTGAGCCTCCCTCCTCTGTCACCCTGTCATAAACACACACACACACACACACACACACACACACACACACACACACACACGGTGTTAAAAAGCAGAATAGACTTTACTGAAGTGTTGGGGGAAATGTTGAGACAAAAAAGAGTAGATTGTAAAAACAGCATTAACTTCCAATTCAGCATTATATATCCATCCACAAATCAGAAACTGACTCCA
Source organism: Saimiri boliviensis (assembly GCF_048565385.1). Classification (NCBI taxonomy): domain Eukaryota; kingdom Metazoa; phylum Chordata; class Mammalia; order Primates; family Cebidae; genus Saimiri; species Saimiri boliviensis. The sequence continues at coordinate 39,428,143 of NC_133464.1, read as the reverse complement.
AGTTTTACTAGAATTACATGATGCAATAGCTCTAAACCAAAAATAAGTAATATTTTAAATTAGTATTTTATGGCGATACAGAAATATCAGCTTATTCTCTGGAATTGTCTCTTATTAAGCTAATAGAAAAAGAAGTTACTGTGACTCCTTGGTCTTGAAGAACAGGTGACATTTTAGGACTTTTCTATTCTTCAGCTTCTATGAATCTTTGGGTAGTTATTACTGTTTGCTTAGAACTTTTCTCTAAGGCTCCCTAAAACAATATATTTACGTATGATATGCACTCAGCTTGAAACTTGCAGTAGTAAGCAGTTCATTTAAAATTTGGGGACCTAAGAGACTAAACGGGAAGTCAAAGGAGCCGTATGCTATGGAACCGCTAAACCAACAAAGGATAATTTCAGGAGCTTGTCAGAGAGAACTCTGTACGTACAATACCCATTCCAGCCTAATTTACAATACCCAGGGCAAGGGAGAAATGGTCTCCTGGCTCCTCTCTTTGACATGGATATTGCCTCACCCTGATACAAAAAGCAATATAAAGTTATACTGCACATAAAAATATAAACACACCAACTACATAATCAAATTCAGTTGCACAATGTGCTGATGTGTTATTATTCTTGAAATGATTAGACAAATCAGAAGAGAGGGAATCCTTGGGAAGAGCTCCAGAGAGAAACAGAAATCTGAAGCAGAGAAAGGATGAGCATATATCTGTAAGGAGAAATGGAGACTAAAAGTGGAAGTTGATGATACACTGGTGAAGAATGACAGGGACATTTACCTGATGGAAGCGGCATGCCCACCTGTGCATTACTGACAATGAAGTTAGATAATTTGTATAGATGCAAGTGGTTTTCAGGAATGTTAGAGGTTTCATTTCAAGCACATAATTAGGAGATGGAAGATGATCATTTTGGTGCTTGGGGAGGATTCAATTCAAAACTGAAAAGGGAATAATGTAATTTTTAAAAGAAAGTTGCATTGTGTTGTAAAGGTGGACTAGTGGAATATGCTAGTGCCTCAGTAAGTCTGATGAACAGTAAATGAATACACAATTATTATAGTTGTCTATATAATGATAATAGCTAATGTATACTGATAGTGTATTATGTGCCAAACACAGTTATAAATAGTTTTACATGTACCACCTTACTTATTTCTCTCTACAACCTGTTCTGATAGGCAGCATTATTGTACCTGTTTTACCGATGAGGAAACTGAGGCCCGATGTCATTGAATCACATGCCAAGGTTTGCAGAGTAAATGAAAGAACTGGGATTTCAACCCAAGCAGTCTGGCTTGTAAGTATGATCTACTAGCTACTATAACTCACTATGTGGTGCATAATAATATGAAGAGACAAAAAAAAAAATAGAGCTCATAAGCATTACCAAGCAAGAATTGTAAATATTTAGGGGTCAAATGAGAGAAAGGAGCTGAAGATGACCCCAAAGTTTCCCATGTAAAGAACAGGAAAGATTGATAGTGTGTTTGATTACTATTTAAGTTTTAAAAGAGTATTAGTGACACAATAATAGAGAGAGTCGATGATGTATTTGCCAATCAATAGATGAAGATCGTTTCTTTTAACGGAAAAAATTTCCCACATCAAGAGAAAAATAGAGATGAGGAGTTGATTGTGCCTTTTAGTAGGTATATTTAAAGTATTGCAGCTATTTTTCATGTGAGATAATACTCTGTATTTATGTAACACCCTTCTTCTAAGGAGCTCAAAGCATTTTACCGCAATGCATTACCTTATTCATCCTCATAACATTGCTTTTTAAGAAAGGAAGTGTCAAGTATAATGACCACAGTTTTACTGATGAGAACACTAAGACAAATGAACTTTGTGACTTGCCAGGATCACAGACAACCCTGTAGCAAAACGAAGTATAGAATTTGCGCTTTTTTGAAATTTAAAATTCTTTCCAATGTCTTCTCATTGGTATATCTTAAATTTGCCTTAACGTTTAGCATTAATTTATCAATAAATTCACATATTTAGAATCACATTATGATCTCATGTTATCTGAGTAGTATGCATCATGAATTTGGTGATTAAATTGAATAAATCTATAAAATATGAAAAATCCATGTTTCATCCTAAAAATCAAAGCTTTTCTTCTCAAGTAGGCATTTAATATGCCTGGTTTGGGCCCCAAAGAAGTTTTGATACATATAAGAACCCTTCCTGAGAAAATGCTGTCTTTTTCTTGAAGAAATTTTGGTATTTGGAAGCCCCAAATTATCAATAAAGATGATGCACACAAACACACCCACCCACACACACACACACACACACACACACGCACACTGGCAATATAGCAAAAAATTCAGTGGTTTATTTAAAGGAACTTCCATATTTTCTCCAGATGTAAGAGGACAAACAACAATGCCCTTAAATCTCAGGAAGAATTTTTAACTAAAAAATTATGTTACAGTACACTTCTGTATCAATGAAGATTTCTACCTCTTTTTAAATTTGCCTCATTACAAATGTAATGCAAAAGTAATTGATAATTATATATCTAGAAGTTCAAGTCAAAAAAAGAAAAAAGAAAAAAGTCAACTTTCTACATTCTTTGGGTTTTATAAAATGGCAAACTCAATAGTCTCAAAACTGACCCTACATAATATGTACTTCTTTAATAACAAAAATGACACAATGTAAATTCACTTATTTATCCAATAAATATATGTTAAAAACTTGCTACATGTCAATTATCGTTGAGAGCAATGAGGATAAAGCAATGAACAAAAACGAAGTCACTACTTTCTTGGTGCTCACACTCCAGAGAATGAAGACAGAAAATAATGAACAATTAAGTAATGATAATATGTAATATGTCTAGTGGTGATAACAGTTGAAAATAAAAGCACACAGCTAAGGAATCAGGGTAGCAGGGGCTGGAAATGGATATTACATCCTCATGTTGCTTGAATTAGGTCAAATCTGGAAACAACCTAAGGAAACCTAGGTTATTCAAAGAAAATTTTGTATTATATCCTACCCTATTAGACAGCTCAGGAAAATACAGAATAGCTTGAAAAACACAACTGTTCTGCCATGGTGTCTGCTCCTGAAATTTCTTCCCCATGAAGATGGTAAGCATTCCATCTTTTCATTCGTTCTATAAAAGTTTATTGAGGACCTACTATATTTGAGACCTATGTACAAGGTCATATGTTCAGGACCGTGTATGATGAAAAGATTCAGATTTTGTCCTCAAGGCAATTGTACTTTCTTGGGGAAAAAAAAAAAAGACATAAAACTAATTTGATCTAGATATGTGACATAAATTCTACAAGAAATATAAAGAATTAAAAAAGTAATCTCACCTAAAGGATTCGAGAATAGCTTCAGAGAGAAAGTAACATCTGAACGGGACCATGGGAGATGAAAAGGATTTGGCCCGAAAGAACAGCACGAGCAGAGGTGTGAGAAAGGCTGTGTGGCCCTTGGTGGGACCGGAAGCACAGAAAGTAGCTGGAGATGGGGCCGAGAAAGTAAGTTGAGGACAGGTCCTAAAAGGACCCAAATGAATATATTTCAATTTTGTCCTGCTGGTAATCTGTAATCCACTGAATATTTTTGAGCCAACAAAAGACACTAAGAAAGACATATCTGGCAGCAAGTCCATAGAGGCACAGAAGAAAGAAAATGATATAGTGAAATAAAGGGTGTTAGCTCTTGTGTAGGAAATGATACGGGACTAAACCGAAATGATGGAAATAGGAATTGAAAAGATAGAATGACTGAGATAAACGTTTTTACTTGGCAACTAGTTGGTGAGGAACATGGAACAGGGGAAAAGTCTTTTTACACATGGAACAGAATATTCCAAATCAGAAGTGGAAACAAGTAAGCACCTCAAATTCTTTCTGGATTCAATTCAAATATAAGCACACTGCTTGGAAAGCAAATAGCTTTCCTTAATGAAGTATATACTGAGATCCTAATGGGATCAACTGATGTTGAGATCCAAGACTGGTAGCCTCTGCTCAAAATGAAAATATAAAGCCTCAAGCCAACCATTTCCTCTAAAATAGAAGGTAACAAACTGCTGAAGTCAGTACATAATGCAGAGATTAATTATGTAGCACAATCTAAAAATGTTACGGGGCACTCATGATTAACATGAGCTCTTGAACAATGGGTAGACACTACATTAGCCCACCTTAGATCTAGTATTTTTGACTTTTTTATTCATGGAAATAGATGGAGAGTCAAATGACGGGATCGGTCTTTCCACCTGCCTGAAAACAGCTATGCACAGTCAAGAATCATTTTCTTTCTAGTTTCAAATCCTCAGAAAGAATAGATACTTTTAACTTCCTATTAGAAGAGTTTTCCAACAACTAATGATTTTCAATGTCAAAGAGTTCTTCTGCCTAAATTACTCCTGGTAACTTACTCTTTTATATCATTTTAAATAATTCCACTATCACCTTTTTAACTTTCAAATATTTGTAGAATCTTATAATATACTCCGAAGTCATTACTTGCCAAGCTATATATTTGTCTACTTAAATCTTTACTTACAACTTAATCCTTTCCTTCTCTTAATCATCACAATTGCTTTCTCCTGGCCTAGTGCCAATGTTTCTTCAAATTATTGGTACTGGAATGCCTAAAGTCTAACAAAGTGTTTTAGGCTTGGATTGTATCTGTATATTTCCTTTTTATTTATTTATCATATTGCCTATGTATGTGATTTGTTGTATACTATTGCCCCTATAAGCACTTGAGCAGGGACAAATATTCTTCATACCTTAAAGATAATCATGACTCCCAAATTTGATAAAGATGTTCATTTCTATACAGCACTTACTATTATAATGAGTCTAAAAACATCTACCATCTGCATTAGTGAAGAACTTATTTTGTTTTTGTTTTCCTTCGATTTTCATTTTAGCATCACATGTTCCTTCTTGGTCTTTGTAAAAATTGATTCAACTGAATTATTTTGTTTCCTAAATTCTGCATGACCTGGTAGAAATGCATATGCTCCCAAAACTATTTTGTATGTTTCTCTTTTCATAGTGTATTCTGCCTAAATTAATATATTCTGTCTGATATGCTAGTTATTGTGGTTTGAATAATAATAGTATTTATTCAAGTTTTAACAAAATATTTGGATCTACTGCCAGTAATAGCAACCTACGCAATGATGAAGACAGCATTTTCAGAAGGAATTTTTTAAAAGAAAAAAGCAGCCTTTATTCAGATAGTAAAATTTTTACACTTTCTTTATTTTCTTGCAATTTTCTCTGCTAGAAATTTAATATATTTTAATGCATATTTCTAAAATTGCTAGCCATTTAATAATAGTAAATTTCAGAAATCAGTTAGCCAATTGATGAAATTCCAATTGAATAAGCTCTGTAAATTAGATAGTAGTGCTGTATTAACTGGTAACTTCCTGATTGTGCTAGTATACTGTGACTATATAAGATAATGTTTTTGTTCTTAGGAAATACATACAGAAGCATTTAGAGAGAAAGAGGTATTATGCCTACAACTTATTCATAAATGGTTTTGAATAAAATATGCACATACATATATGTAGACAGACAGAGGGAGAGATTCAAAGAAAGAGACAGAGAAAGGACAGAATGATTAAACAAATGCAGAAAAATGTGAACATTAGAGAAATATGAGAATTGTTTGTACTAATGTACCTAACTTTTCTGCAAGTCTAAAATCATTTACTATTACTTCAAATAAAACATTTTTAAAATAGTTGATTTTGTTGGTGAGTTATTACTTATAAAATGTTTTCACATACTATACTATCTCACTAAATTCTCCACATAGGCTTTTTCTTTATTTATTTCCTAAAAAAGGAAACAGGCTCAGAGACTATGAGAACTGGAAATAAAAGACTTCTAACTTGAAGTACATCATTCTACATATCACTATGATTCTCTTTAATTAAAAAAAATACAGTCGGCAACAGTGGCTCACACTGTAATCCCAACACTTTGGGAGGCTGAGGCAGGTGGATCACAAGGTCAAGAGATCATGACTATCGTGGCCCACATGGTGAAACCCCCTTCTCTACTAAAAATACAAAAATTAGCTGGGTGTGGTAGGGCATACCTGTAGTCCCAGCTACTCAGGAGTATGAGGCAGGAGAATCACTTGATTCTCCTGGGGAGGCAAGGGTTGCAGTGAGCCAAGACCGCCACTGTACTCCAACCAGGCAACAGAGCAAGAATCCGTCTCAAAAAAAAAAAAAAAACCTCAAATCAATTGCCTTGAGGCATTTGAAGTGTTTTATGTCATTAAGAAACATTTTTGTAAATAATTGTTCAAATAAATGAATTCAGCCTTGTTTCTCCACATCCAAAGTCATCAAAGATTAAAAGCTTATCAAAAGCCTGTGGAAACTGTCATGGTCTCATTAGGTCTATCCACTCTGCTACTGATCTCCCCTCACCCTCATCCACATCCCCTTCCTGATCACTGTTTCATGGAATGGGATCACAAAGATACTATAAACATACTCAGATTCTCCATGAAATCTAATCAAAACGGAACTTGCAGGAAGAGTGAAATACAACAGGTCCTACATGATGTTGTTTCTTCCAATGCTGTTTTGTTATAACATTGATGAGAAAAGAAAAAATCAATTTCCAATCAGGGCCACTGTCTGTGTGGATTGTCACGTTATTCCAATGTCTGCACAGGTTTTTCTCCAAGTACTCCGGTTTCCTCCCACATCCCATAGATGTTCCCATTAAGTGTACGGGCCTGTCTACCTGGTCTCAGTCTGAGTGAGCGTGGGGGTGTGTGTGAGTGCTCCTGTGATGGGATGGTGTACTGTCCAGGGCTGGTGTCCACCTTGTGCTCTGAGCTTACAGACTGGGCTCTGGCCACCTCCACCCTGAACTGGAGAAAGTGGTTTGAAAAATGAATGAATGAATAAATGCAAATTATTGTAAAATAAATATTCATCGTGTTCACAGTAATCATACAAATGCATGACAATAAATGAGGTGATATGAAAGCACTCAGCAAGCCCTTCATGGCATATTAATGTTCATTTGTGAATTGTATAGATGGAGGAGGTGCTCCTGACAATGTTCTTTTTGCAAACACTTATTTCTTGTTTTAACGCACCACCAGGACCACTACGGTCGCTCACTGATTTGCCAAAAATGGAATAAATAATTATCTTACTTGTTTTTATTGTCTTTTTAAAACATATGTATAGCTCAAATATATTTCAATGTTTAATTTTAGAAGTGTTTTGGATCTTTATTTAGAAGTTTGGTAATTTTTTGTGACCATAAATATGGTGTAGGAACTTAACTCTTGTTATATGAATTGTAAAATTGGTTCTGTTTTAAGTTATTTAAAGTCGCAGTTTCCAAGTACCTAAGGACAACATTAAGTGAGGTGTTACTGTATATTAAATTGAGGACGTGGCATTCTTCTTGTTTCTTTCTGATCCTAACATGACTGAATGGCATCCTGATTTCTTGAAAGAATAAGGACTGTCCCAAGAGTGATCTCATCCAGGCTACCTCATACCATTTAATTAACTACAAACTTTAGTGTCCTGAAAAATTAACCACGACTCCACAAGTCTCTCCAGGATTCATTTACACCCTGGAACAATACATATAAATAGGTTTTTATTCAGACTTATTGACGTTGGCATGTCAGGCCTTAGTTTTAATAATGATTTTCATCTTTTTTTCCTGAGTTTTTCCATAGTTTTTCTTGAAAAATTTAACCACTTTCCAATCTTTTTTTTTTCTTTTTTTGCTTTTTTTTTTTTTTTTTTTTTTTTTTGGTTTTTACCCAGTCCACAGTGATTTCAATAAACCCAACTCTCCTGGCATTTTACACACTTTAGAGGCAAAATAAATGACTAGTCCTGACAGAGTAGATTTTATTACAAAGAAAACTATTTTTCTTCTGTTTAGAAACTACTCACCAGCTAACTAGTTAAAGCTCTTTCCTTTTCTCTCTGGAAAGATTGACCCTGAACTGACAATAAAATCCTAGGTGAGATATTTAGATCTTAAGTGAGTGGTCAGTTAAGCGCCTGGAGAGGTAAAGGGACAGATAGCATATTTGTCCTTAGGGGGTGCCCTGGCCCCACGGACACAACTCAGCTTGCGACACTCCAGCCAGGGACCCTTCGGCCCCGATCCTGCAGCCCTCTCTGGACCTTCGGGCACCCCCAGGCCTGCAGCTCTGTCCTAGCTGTTACTGTGTGTGTGAGCGGTCTCCTGGGTCTGGGCCCAGCTCCTCTAGAGCGGCTGTTGGCCAGGGATGGACCTTGCCCAACCTTGGTGGCCCCCAGACCTGTTCCCTAAGAGCTGTGAAGGCTTGGCGTCCTGGGCCTGGCCCGGTGGCTGTTTCCCTGAGGACCAGGACTGCTCATTTTAGCTTGAGGGATGGCTGCAGGGGCTGGAAGTCCAACTCGGACTGGAGGGGCCATGCCTTGCCCGGTACTGTTCTGTCAGCCTCCCCCAGGGCAGGAGGGTATGGGGACCATTCACTCCCTGGCATTAATCCCTCAGAGGGAACAATAAAGCTCTTTTTATTTCAAAAAAAAAAAAATAGATAGCATAATGAACCTATTTACTTCAAAGAAAGTGACAAAAACATCAATCAAATCAGAATAGGATATTAAGGACTGTTACCTCCCTTTCATATGAGCAATGATTTCCACTGGGATTTTAAACAAATATTCACGAAAAGGACCAAAGACAGAAATTTCACCAAAAGTCACACCATAGTAAGGTTTTTACAGAGCTGATGACCTGACTTGCTAGGCTCCCAGTTTCACAAGAGTTTTGAATATTTGTAGCATGTTTCTCTTAAAAAAAAAAAAAAGAAGAAGAAGAAGAATTGGTATTCTTTATCCACCTTAAACCTAAAATACCTTTACTTAAAATTATGCTCTTGTGGTATCACTAATTCTCAAAAACTTGAACGGCATCTTCTCCAACCATAAGAATTGCACTGTTGCTAATGCATTGGTATTATTCAGAATGTACTTAGATTAAAAAAAAAAAAACTGGGGAAAAATAAGGAAGCAGTTTAAAGTCATGATTTAAAGTTATATGTGAATCATGTAAACAGCAATTTTATTGAACAAGTCAAGGGGTTGGGTGGCTTTGCCATGTTTACCACCACCTGGTGACAGCTACACAAGTTTACTATAAATACCCCAAAATAAAATCCCATTAGTAAAGTCTAGTTCAATTCGGTTTATTGCAGTAACTATCTACTGAGCTACTACTGTATTTTTAGGACTGGCGGAGACTAGTCCTAAAGAACACAAGAGTATTGCATGGGGACTTTATTTTAAAGGTGTTTATAATTAAGTTGGAAAGGCAAATAAACCAAGAAGCAATTTTTAAGCAATATGTAGCAACATTAAGTAAAGGCTAAATGAAAAATGAAAAAGAAATAAACCAAATGTAGGCCTGAAATTTCAAGTGTCTAGATGAAGTAGAACTAGAGATCAAGTTTAGAACAATTGGAAAAAGCCAGATTATAAAGGTAAATGAAAATCAAGAGGATGCTAGATTTGGTGTATGAGGTGTTGGGCACCCTGGAAATTTATTAGTCATATGATTAACATAATAAAAGTAGGATTTTAGGATGATTTATCCAGAAGTTTCCAATGTGGACAAGACCAAAGAGATGGAGACCATTTCAGAACTTGTATTCCAACTATGAAATCCTGAGGTTTGCTTTCCGGAAGTTAGATGTTAACTAATGATAGCATTATATGGTATTTCTCTATTTTTAGTTCTCTACAAAAGAGTAAAGTTTCACCTCAAAGAAATCCTCATGAAAATTAGTCTTGATAAGAATTCATACTCAACTAATTGAGTTCCTTCTAACTGCCAGTCACTGTGGTAGACACTTTCACATACATTATCACATTTAATTCTCATAGCAACTGCATGAAGTTGTTTATCTAGAAATTCTAATTAATTATATTGTAATGAAAATGCAACTGCCTAATATTAATCAAGTATTCATTGAATTAATTAGACATATATTGTTTGATTTCTAATCCTATATTGCTCCACTGCCCAGATTCCAATTTTCCTTTTAATAGACATTAATAGCACAAAGTAACAAAAAGAGTAGTTCAATGTCAAATACTGCATATAAATAAAATGCCTCTGTGAAAACAGAAACATACTGGGGGATGGAAGATCCAAGTTACAAACTGAGTTGAACCTCAGGCAAATCACTAAATTTTCTCAAGGCTTATTTACTCCATCTGTCACGTGAATTAATGATTTTCATCCAGTCTATCTTTTGGGCTTGTTGTACAGGTCAAATAAAGTATCGGTAAAGTTATTTGCTCAACGGAAGGATGCAAATTATAAGAGGGGTGCCGTGGCTCAAATCTGTAATCCCATCATTTTGGGAGGTGGAGGTGGACAGATCACGAGCTCAGCCTGGGCAACATCATGAAACTGTGTCTCTACTAAAATGAAAATCAGTCAGGCATGGTGGCTTGTCCTGTAATCCCACCTACTCAGGAGGCTAAGGCACAGGAAGTGCTTGAACCTAGGAGGCAGATGTTGCAGTGAGCTGAGATTGTGCCACTGAACTCCAGCATGGGTGACAGAGAGAGACTCTGTCTCACAAAAGAAGAATGCAAATCAAAGCTTTAAAAGAGGGGAAAGAGGATGTTTTTCTCTGGGTCCCTCTTCTTCTTACATTTTAAAAACATTTGCCTAAGAAGGCTCTGAGGATAAAGAGAGGTGCCAGGAAGGGGGACTCTCAGCTTCCATCACCTGGGAGACCCTGTGTCCTCATCACTGTCGCCATCCATCCCTTTTCTTCTCAGTGCCCCTATGTCTGTGCCCAGATACATCCCTGCACCTAAGACTGTCAACTTGCTGTTAATGACTGTTTAACAGCAACATGCTATTAATGATTGCTTAGTCGTTAATAGCAGGTTGACAGTCTTAGGTGCAGGGATGTATCACTATTAGATCTCTGGGCTTTAGCCTTTAGTCACTGAAACTTGTCAATGAATTGAGAAGCTCTTTAAAGAGACAGAAGAGCATAGATTGAGCATATACTAGGATATTAACTGCAAATGTGAGTTGAGTTTACCTGAGTCTACTTCTTTCAAAATAGAAGCTTAAGAAAAAAGCTATAAAGCCATTTGGAACAAAACCCACAAAGAGCTTACCTAACAGTTCATTGTACATGTCTATATCATTAAAAGTTAACCCAAGCATCACCACAGCGTGGATGTGTTATTAAGGAGCAACCCTTCATTTCTGGGAAACTAGTGAAAGACTAACCAGCAGAGGCTCGGGTTGTATCTCTGTCCTTGAACCTGGATTTTTTTTTTTTTGTGAGTCGGAGTCTTGCTTTGCCAACCAGGCTGGAGTGTAGTGGCACTATCTTGGCTCACTGCAACCTCCACCTCGTGGGTTCAAGCAATTCTCCTGCCTCAGCCTCCTGAGTAGCTGGGATTACAGGCGCCTGCCACCATGCCCGGCTAATTTTTGTATTTTTGGTAGAGACAGGGTTTTACCATGTTGAACAAGCTGGTCTCAAACCCCTGACCTCATGATCTACCCGCCTTGGCCTCCCAGCGTACTGGGATTACAGTTGAGAGCCACCACACCTGGCCTGGTTCTCTTTTTTCCAAGTCCTGCTCTTGCTTATTTATCTGATACTGTTCCTTTCTTCATTTCATGCTGGGCAGCTCACTTTCATCTTGATGCTGGCATGCTAACACTGGGGAGGTCTCAGTCTTTCTACCTGCAATTGTTCAACACTGAAGCACGATTTTTCTCCCTGAACCACACAGAGTTACTAATTGTATTTCACTGCTACTTCTGTTCAATTTCAGTCTAATGAATCTGTGCAATAAAAGAACTATAAAAATTTCACCTCCCCCTGTTATTCTTTCGGTATAAATGCACATAAATGACCCTTAAGATAGCCTTCGACCATCATGTTGCTGGGGTAAGAAAGCTTTGGAGACCTCTGTAGCTTTAGGTATAGTAAGAAATATCTTATCAGAGGCTCTCATCTACCACCTAAGGTTTCCACCCAAGACCACATGGTCCCCGTTCCATACAAGGGTCACCATACACCTTCCAACTTGCTAAGAGCTGCGAACTACTGAATGTTGCCTCAATTTGGCCTACAGCCAAGGTGAACTGTCCCATTTAACATGGAGTGAACTATATAAAGGTTTTGTATATTTGGAACTTTGAAGCAGACTCCATATCTTCTGAATTTTTTGTGACCTCTCCCACTGTCACTGTAACAAATGCCATCTATGAAGCCAACACCTATGGCACTGTGCTTAAACCTTCCAAATATCAGATTGAACAACCTGGAATCATCTTATAGGCCAAATATAGACAATTTATTATGATCAACATAATTTCTTTTATTCAAAACCCTCCACAATCATAAAAAGTAGATATAGTCATCCATATTTTAGAGCTGGAAAAATTAGAACCCAGATTGACAAGTAACTAGGCCATGATCAGACACCCGGGGAAGTAGTAGAGCCCAGTTTAGAAATAACTACCAGAGATCAAGATGACAGAGAGGAGGCAGGACTAGCTTGCAACTTCTGTCATGTGTGAAGACTCACATCGTGAAGTTTTGCTTCAAGAACTACTGTAGGAACATACCAGGAAAGCCTAGTGAATGCACAGATGCCTTGAAGGAACTGGATCACTGCTGCAGGCTTCCCAAGATGCCAAAAAAACTGTGAAACTGCTTGCTTTCTCAGCGGGGAGGCTGGTGGTCTGGGGCAAGTTCTCAGCCCTGGTCACTGGCTGCCTGGAAATAGAGTCGGTGCTGTTGGGAGGGTACAATGGAAATAAGACTGGACTTTAGAACAATGGGCTGTGTGGGAGAGGATGAAGCCTGTGACTGCCAGCTTTCCCCCACTTCCCTGGTGACCAGTATGACTCAGCAAAGGCAGCCATATCCCCCTGGGAATATAACTCCACTGGACTGGGAACCACACACTCATCCCCCACAGCAGCCACAGCAAGACCCACCCAAGGAGATTCTGAGCTCAGATACGCCTAGCCCTGCTCCCACCTGGTGGTCTTTCTCTACTTGCCCTGGTAGCCAAAGACAATGGTCATAATCTCTTGGGAGCTCTAGGGCCCTGTCCACCACCGGAGAAACCTGAATACTTAACCAGATATCCTAGACATCATCCCTATAGGACTGCAGCTGATGCACTCTTGAAAGTGCTACTTCCTGGCTGAAGGGCAATCAATGCAAAACTGGAGCACTAAACAAATACCCAACCAAGGACCCATACAGAATCCACTTCACTCCTCTGCTACCTCTACCAGAGCAGGTGGTAGTATCAATGGCTGCAAGACCTGAAGACAGATCAAGTCACAAAACTCTTTGCCATCACTCCCCAGTGCCAGTCAGAAGTCCAGTAGCTCCACTGGGTGGCTAGACCTGGAAGAGCAAAAACAATCACTGCAGTTCAGCTCTCATGAAGCCCCATTCCTAGGAAAAGGGGGAAAGCATCACATTAGGGAGCACCCCATAGAACAAAAGAATCTGAACAGCAGCCCTTGAATCCCAGATCTTCCCTCTGACATAGTCTACCCAAATGAGAAGGAACCAGAAAAACATTTCTGGTAATATGACAAAACAAGGTTCTTTACCACCCCCAAAAGATCACACCAGCTCGACAGCAATGGAATCAAACCAAGATGAAATCTCTGAATTGCCAGAAAAAGAATTCAGAAGGTTGATTATTAAGCCAATCAAGGAGGCACCAGGGAAAGGGGTGCCTTTCCAAATCAAAAACATGCCCAGACACAGTGGCTCACACCTGTAATCCCAGCACTTTGGGAGGCTGAGGCAGGTGGATGACTTGAGGTCAGGAGATCAAGACCAGTTGGAGTTTCAAGTTTTCATGAAACTCCAGCTCTACTAAAAATAAAAAATTAGCTGGGCATGGTGGTACACACCTGTAGTCCCAGCTACTCAGGAGGCTGAAGCAAGAGAATCACTTGAACCTGAGAAGTGGAGGTTGCAGTGAGTCAAAATGGTGACACTGCACTCCAGCCTGGGTGACAGAGCAAGACCTCATCTCGAAAAAAAAAAAAAAAAAAAAAAAAACACAAAAAAACAAAAGCAAAAACAAAACATGATATTGAATATTGAATATGCAATGAATATTCTTCAGTGAGATAGATGGCATAAATAAAATACAATCACAACTTCTGGAAATCAAGAACATACTTAGTGAAATGCAAAATGCACTGGAAAGTCAGCAATCCAATTGAACAAACAGAAAAAAGAACTTCAGAGCTCAAAGACAAGACTTTCAAATTAACTAAATCCATCAAAAAAAAAAAGAAAAAACTTTTTTTAATTGAGCAAAGCCTCTAAGAAGTTTGGGACTATGTTAAATGTCCAATCTAAGAATAATTGGTGTTCCCAAGGAAGAAGAGAAATCTAAAAGTTTGGAAAACATATTTGAGGGAATAATCGAGGAAAACTTCCCTGGCCTTACTAAAGATCCAGAAATGCAAATACAAGAAGCTCCAAAAAGACCTGGGAAATTTATCACAAAAAAAATCATCACCTGGGAAAATAGTCATCAGGTTATCTAAAGTCGAGACAAAGGAAAGAATTTTAAAAGTTATGAGGCAAAAGCATCGGGTAACCTACAAAGGAAAACCTATCAGATTAATAGCAGATTTCTAAGCAGAAGCCCTATAAGCTAGAAGGGATAGGAGTCCTATCGTTAGCCTCCTTAAACAAAACCATTAGCCAGGAATTTTGCATCCAGCAAAACTAAGCGTCATAGGTGAAGAAAAGATAGTCTTTTTCAGACAAAGGCTGAGATAATTCGTCACTACCAAGCCAGCACTGCAAGAACTGCTAACAGGAGCTCTAAAATTTGAAACAAATCTTTGAAATATACCAAAATAGATTTATGCTCCTTAAAGCATAAATCCCACAGGGCCTCTAAAACAATAATACCATGAAAAAAAAAAAAAAACCAAGGTATTCAGGCAACAAATAGTACAATGAATAGGATAGTATCTCACATCTTATTAATAACATTGAATGCATTAAATGTAAATGGCCTGTATGCTTCACTTAAAAGATACAGAATGGCAGAATGGATAAGAATTCACCAACCACCAACCATGTATCTGCTGTTTTCAAGAGACTCACCCGACACATAAAGACTCAAATAAACTTAAG
The DNA here is from genome assembly GCF_048565385.1 of Saimiri boliviensis. Taxonomy (NCBI): domain Eukaryota; kingdom Metazoa; phylum Chordata; class Mammalia; order Primates; family Cebidae; genus Saimiri; species Saimiri boliviensis. The sequence goes on along the minus strand of NC_133464.1, from coordinate 39,412,905 downwards.
GTGAAGGAGTGGAAAAATATATTCCATGCAAAAGTGAGCAGGAGTAGCTATTCTTATATCAGACAAAACAAACTGTAAAGCAATGGCAGTTAAAAAAGACAAAGAGGGACATTATATAAAGATACAAGGACTAGTCCAACAGGACAATATCACAATTCTGAAGATATATGCACCAACACAGGAGCACCCAAATTTATAAAACAATTATTATTGGGCCTAAGGAATGAGATAGAAGGCAACACAATAGCAGTGGGCGACTTCAGTACTTCACTGACAGCACTAGGCGAATCATCAAGACAGAAAGTCAACAAAGAAACAATGGACTTAAACTATATCTTACAACAGATGGACTTAACAGATATTTACAGAACATTTTACCCCACAGCCGCAGAATATACATTCTACCCATCAGCACATGGAACATTCTTCAAGATAAATCATGTGATAGGCCACAAAACAAGTCTTAGAACATTCTTTAAAATAAAAATTATATCAAGCACTCTCTCAGACCACAGTGGAATAAAACTGGAAAGCAACTGCAAAAGGAACCCTCAAAACCATGCAAATACATGGGCATTAAATACCTGATCATGAATGGTCAGTCAACAATGAAATCAAGATGGAAATTTAAAAATTCTTTCAACTGGACAATAATAGTGACATAACCTATCAAAACCCCTGGCATACAGCAAAAGCAGTGCTAAGAGGAAAGTTCATAGCATTAAGTGTCTACATCAAAAAGTCGGAAAGAGCAAAAATATACCTTCTAAGGTAATACCTCACAGAACTGGAAAAAAACAAGAACAATCCAAACCTAAACCCAGCAGCAGAAAAGAAATAACAAAGATCAGAGCAGAACTAAATGAAATTGAAACAAACAAACAAACAAAAGCAATATAAATGATAAATAAAATAAAAAGCTGGTTCTTTGAAAAGATAAATAAAACTGATAGACCATTAGCAAGACCAAGACAAGGAAAGAGAAAATCCAAATCTCTCTCTCTTGCTTCCCTTATGATCCCTGCACATGCTGGCTCCCCTTCACCTTCCACCATGAGTGGAGGCAGCCTGAGGCCCCACCAAAGTCCAATGCTGGTGCCATACATCTTGTACAATCTGCAGAACTGTGAACCAAATAAACTTTTCTTTATAAATTGTCCAGCCTCAGGGACTCCTTTATAGCAACACTAAATAGAATAAGACACCCAGATGGAAGTGAAATATGATAAATGGGGTCTAAAACTTGAAATTTCTCAAATGCAGAGTTATGTTACTATGAGGTTAATCAAGTGACTGGAGTGAGCCTGCAGAGCTAGCTGAATTGTTCCAGGGTTTGGCCACAGAATCCAAATCCAACCTTTTTCTAGCTGCTGCTTGCTGTTGCCTGATAGGTGTTGTCCACTCTGCCTTACATATTGGTGGGGCAGTATAGGTGGCAGTGATTTGAGGATTCTGCTGCTTAGTTGGAAACTTTTATTGATCTGATCCAAGGTGAATGGGCTAGGAGAATACTGGGGACTCAGGGACCTGCCTAGGGACTTTCTTCCCTGACCCAGGCCTCTCCTCGCTCCCTCCCTTTCTCCCATATCAGAAAAGAACCTTAGCTGAGAACGGGACTGGACAGAGGAATATACCCAATTAGCTCTATCTCAGAGCTTTTCTGCTGCTGAGTTTGTGAGCTCTTATTCTGTTGCAGACATGTTAAAAATACATCTGTATATGTGTGTCCATATATGTATATATGCATGTATATGTGTGTATATATGTATGATCTAATTTCATCCTAAGTTGATATAAGGCAAGTCCTATTCATATGACCGTTTTATAGATGAGAAAATTATTGAATACCGATAGAAATGACCCTGGGGGCTCCACTTTGAGCCCCTCATTTTACACGTGAGGACCAGGAACCATAAGTGGTCACATTTGGTCCAAAAACATCCAGCAAGTAGGTAACAAGCTCAGGGATTGAGCTCAGCCCTGTGACTCTGCTCTTCTTTGCTTCCCTTATGCTCACTGTGGTCTTTGTCTTTCTGGCCCATAGCGCTTAAGAACAGATATGAAAACTGGGGGAAACTAATATTGGACCATGAAGCACAGAGATAGGATGCCAAACTTCAAAAACAGTGAGGAGGGAATATGAAATTGGGGGAACAGGCCATTTTGGAGTCTGGTAAAAGACAGGAGAGAGATGTAAACAGAGCCTCCCTAGAAAAGGAGAAGAAACTGAGCTCATGTTCTTACTTTTAACTGCCATAGTTACAATCTTCCCTTCCAGGTTTAAAAACAACCTTGATGGAGAAAATAACCATGAAAAAAAAAACTGAAAAATTGTTAAGAAAGGAAATTTTTACCATTGAAAAAAATGATAAGAATAGATGCCAGAAAAGATGCGGTTTTCCTGATTATTAAGAAACATCTAGAAAGACAGTCAAGAATAGGTAAGTGCAAGCAGTGGACATATGATTGGGTAGAAATTAGGCATTATGAGATGAAGGTGATTTTGAAAATCAAGATAACAGAGATGGTGGGTAATTTACTCACCTAATTAAGTCTCAAGTTAAGCTCAAGTCAGTGAGGGTAGTACTTGAAAGAGGCCTACGGTGAGTGACTGAGGTCATTCTGTGTGTTCTCCTACTCCATCCCATCATACGAAAACACATTATAAGAAAGAAATAGCCAGTTTCTCATCTTTCTGAACACATCACACGGATCCGATCCAAGCACAAATCTCTCCTAAAGAGCTTAGATAAGCACCACAGGGTACCGAGTAAAACAGACACAAAGAACCCCAAAGTGGCTTATTTAACTCACTAATTGTTAACTGGTGGGAGGTGGGTGATGGCAGAGAGCAGGAATGGGCCCGCCTTCTGCATGAATGAATTCAGCACATGGAATTCATGTTCATATTTACATTTATAGCTTACAGAATTTCTGTGTCATTGACCCCAAGCTGATAAACATAATTACAAAGTTCATTTTAATTTCACAGACTTGGCCAATCTCATCAGTCTCCCCATTAGGTTTTCATATTAAAAGAAAGAGGGGGAAAAAAATGAGAAAGCATATGTTTGTAGCCAAGAATAAATATAACAATAATAAAGGAAATAAAAAGGGAAAACTAATCTTGGCACAGTTACTTAAATTTTTCCACCTTTCTCATATGGATAGTTTCCAAGTTCTACCATTTCAAAGAAAACACCTCATCGAAGAACATGTAATTGCATGTTGTTTCCATTCTTTAAATGGGGGAAATGAAGCCTTTTCACATACACATCATCAGCTGTGCCCCAGGAAACCTTCCATTCTTTCCAAATTAGTTTTTGTATCATTAAACCAATCAGCATTAGGTGCTTAGGATTATTTTCTGGAATAAACCCTGAATCATTACCTATATCATGTATGTAATAAAATCAAATAATGACATCATTATTAGCACATGAGCACTGACCCTAAGTGACCAGGACCAAAAGAAATCAGGGCAGTCCTAATAAAAATCAGGCAGGATGCCTAATGAAAATCAAACAGCAAGCCTAATAAGAAACAATGTATTTTGCCTCTCTTTCCAATTCACTTTTGATTTGCTTTTCATGAGAATCCCTGTCTGAAGTGGAGCTCCCGCAGGCTAGAATTCTCAGGGCTAACTTTGAGGTGAGTAACTCCCAGGTGGTTCTCTGGGTCATTTGATCTAGGACAAGAACCACTCGCTCATGCCGCAAGTATTTGTCGGGCATTTACCATAACCATAGGTTTCCACGTGGCTGTCTTTTATTCAACAACCTTTTACTGAGCGCCTAGTACAAGCAGGGGAGGGTGGTAGGCTTAGAAACGGAAAGAGTAAGAGATGTCATCAACGTTACTTCCAGCGTATTCATTGTATGCCAGGCACAAATACATATTCATTAGTGATTAATAATTTAATATACCCAGCAGCTCCGTGAGGAAGTGTATGCTTTACCCCATTTTACAAGTATACAAAATAAGGTTCATACAGACTAAAAGACTTTCCTGAGGTCATGCTGCTAGGGAAGGGGGAGGGTAGTGGGAAGGATTCAGTCTGTCACCATTTGAAGCAGTGCCTTAGATTCAGTTTGAATCACTCGTGATTGCTGATATTCCACCTTTTTTTGACCTGCAGATGACAAGTGTATCCCCTGTCCCCCAGAAGAACTCAGGTATGGTGGGGAAGACAGAAACATACAGCACCACAGCAAAGGACGGTTGGCAGCCTGATGATCATGCCTATTGTGGCCGTCCTTCAAGTCCAAGGTTCTGGGCCTCGCTGGCTTCAACCTCGGTGAGTGTTATAGCTAGAATAGAATTCAGGGACCGAGAGAGGGAGCAGCGCCCGCCGCAGTTTCTCAGGCAGAGCAAGGTACAGCTTCCGCTTAGCTGAAGGGGAGCCGGAAGGGGTACTGCCGCTGCTGGCCCGGAAGGCCAGAGCTTACATTCTTTCCCTTATCTCCGCCCTCTCCCGTCTGTGTTTCGTTTTTCAATCCTCCCGCAGAGTGCTTTATTTTCAATCTCTTGTTGGATTGGCCGAGGGCTTGAGGCCCTGAGTCATCGTGCCAGTCCATTTTGCCGCGGGGCAGGCTGGGAATTCTCCCCACTGAAGACTTCCTGTCCTAACCCCGGAAGACCTTTTTTAGCCTGATTCCTCAGTATCACCATATGCATGCACCCAGCCCCGTCTGACGCACTAGCCACTATCCTGTGGCCTTATCTGTAAGCCCAAATCTCTTCACTTTCTGTCCCCACCTAAAATCCAGCCACAATAAGAGAGCACATAATGTGCTCATCTGTGCCTGTAAATTATCCTATTCTAAGACTCCAACTACCCTGTCATAACTCTCATAGGCTAGGTGCTGAAAAGGTGCAGGTTTAGCCATGTTTGCCTGCCCAAGGAGGAGATGCAAATATCACAGACAGAAAGGACATGGTGTGTGTCAAAGGATACCAAGGCTAAGCACATGTAGAATGCCAAACAGAATTTTTGCAACATTCTTTTATACAGAATGTTAAAACCTTGATCATATGATCAACCTCGAGGTTCATGCCATTAAAAGTAATGGTAAAAACCGCAAATACTTTTGCACCAACCTAACTAGAAATGCATGAACCTTGAAGGAAAATCAGAAACATTTTTCTCTCAAGATGATTCCCTATATATGTTACGTATGTAAAAATTGATAGGATTGGTTGATTCACATAATTATTGCAGGTACTTCATCTTTTGCTTCTAAGACTATCAGCCCCTTGAAAGCAAGGGCCACATCTTTTAATTCAGAATTTTTCACACATTAATTGCACGCGATAAAAGTTGCTTGGTTGGTTTGAGTCTCAAATAGCATTTGTAACTGCTAGAGAGATAAACCAGGTAAGAAATTGTGTCTGTAGCCTTGATGTTTGTAATCAAAAAAGAGCTGAGTTGCAGGAAACAATGTTTTATCAGTCAACCATTAAAAATATTCCACACGGTATTAGACCTATGCAGAGGCACCACTGACCAACATGAAATACTTCATCTCTTTGGACAACATATCCCGTAAATTATGAAAAGAAAATGGTATTTTATGAGAGCCAGGCAACCTCATTTTCTAGGCAGCACATTTCATTCCTATTGCAGTTATTAATAGGTCACTTACAGGATTCATAACGGGTGCCACTGAGTGAAGGTACCCACACATGAACAATCACCGTGGCAAGGAGTAGTATATCTCAGTTCTTTCCAGAGCAGTAACTTTATCAAAACTATCACAGATGTCCTTTGAACTCCACTCTGACATTTGCTAATTGGATTTTAGGTTGTGTTCACCAGAGTTCCTATAAGACTTTTCTTAACTTTCAGAATCTCCTTTTCCGCTAATGAATTTTGCCTACCAACATTAGCATTTCCTCCATGGACTATTGCATGTAAAAGTGCCTGGTGGTGCTTTTGTAACTCTCACATCAGCTAGTCTCTTGCATGAGCAAACATATTCAATATTTTTAAAATTAGAAGTTGAAGAATACACAGGATGAGATGTCACTATAAAGTGAGCTAGGACAGATAATTAAGGATTAAAATCTAAACCATTACCTCTTGGGCAAGGTAGGAGCAGCACGGATGGCTTCTCATCTCCTTAGAGAAATACAGATACAATGTATCAGATAACGTATTCTGTAGTTTTCATTATAAAGTTAATATTTATTTTACAGCATTGAGTTTATCTTACCAACATATCTCATTCAGAAATAGAAGAATTTCTTGATTTACCACATTAAGGTAAATATTGCTGTGAGATACGTGTTAAATTTTTAATAAAAACCACCCTATCTTTGTTCGATCAAAGAGAGCTGCTTCGGCTGAGATACAAACAAAACCAAACAAAAATACCTAATTTCAAATACTGAGCATCACCACACGTGTTGACCAGCCACCCCATGACAATTGCAGTTTTATGTGGCTGAGCATTTTAGAGCTTCCACTAAGTTTATTATAAGTCATAATCTTAGAGCTAAAAAATGGCAATTACCTGTACCTGTAATGCTGACCCATGGGAGAGCATTTCAGAACTGCATGTTCCTCGTGCCTGAAGCATGCCCCCAAAAAGGTACAAAAGTGAAATTCAATTTAATTAGATTTACAAACATCATCCTTTGCCTGTGTGGGCATATTTGTAATACAGAAGATTTATTAGCATTGTGTGTTTTCTCTCCACAGGATAGAGCTAGGTGTAAAAACTTAGTTTTCACTGATACTATATTCCTTAAGTTAGCAATAAAAATTCTATTACGATGAGCAAAAATAACTGATACAGTGATCCTGATTCTTCTCCTTGTATCAAGGAGAATGAGAATCAGCAAACCTAGGAAAGGCAATTCTCCCCCTCTCCACCTGTTTATGAAGTGATTCTCCAGCAGCCTGTAGTTGACTCATGGAATCTCTTTCTCATCCTGAAATAGCTAGATGGGGGTTAGAGCACATGACAAAATGATCACAGAAAAGAAGATTGCTTCGTATCTTCAGGTTTAGAAGAATAAAGTCAAATCTTCAAATTATAGCATATAAATCAAATAAGTACATTTGGAACAATATAACACCTTGGCCTGGCCTCATCAGTACTGCTCTCTGCAATAGAAAACACCATGACCTAAAACTACAGGCTTTGCCTCCAGACTACCATGTATTTGCATCTCAGTTCTGTGATTTATTAGCTGTGTGATATTGAGGAAGTTTCATAACCTCTCTGTGCCTGGGTTTTCTCATCTATAAATTGGCGATAATAATCATATCCATCTCCCAGGGTTGATATAATAATTAAATAAGTTAATATTTGGTGAGCTCTGAGAAAGAGTCTGGCATATAGTAAATGACACTGTATAAGTTGTATGAAATAAAGTAAAATATTGGTTCTGCTGGCTCTCTTTATTTATAAGACTGGAGAAATTCAAATATTGCCTCTTCCTCTAACTCCATGATTCTTCCCTCCCCCTTTGCCCAACTCATCATCCTTTCAATCACCATCAGAGGTATTTTTTCTCTTAATTAAAAGAAAAGCTAACATTTTGTAAACATTCCATATGTGCCAGGCAATTATCTATTAATTATGTCATTCAGTCCTCATAAAATCCAGTGAAGTAAATGCTGTTATTATCCCATTTGAGAGATGAAGAAATGAAGGCATTGAAAATTAAGTAAATCGTGTAAGATGACATAGTTATTCAGAGCAGAACCAGAATTCAAACCCAGGCGTGTTGAAATTTGTTTCATGGAAAGAATTTATGTACAGGTGGAGGATCCAAGATGGCTGAATAGGAACAGAGCTCTGGATTGCAGTTCCCAGTGAAAATGCAGAGGGTGAGTGATCACATTTCCAAACGAAGTTTTACTGCCCACAGACCAGGAGATTCCCAGGTGGAAAAGCACCACAAGCCCAGCACACCCAGCACAGCAGGTCTCCACACAAAAATTCACACAAATCTGGGCACCATTTCAACTGGTGACTAGAACACCTGGAAGACAGAGTTTCCTGTTCAGTTGAAAAAAAAGGGGCTGAAACAGGGAGTCAGGTGATCTGGCTTAGCTGGTCCTACCCCCACAAAGACTAGCAATCTGAAACACTCTGGATTGAGAGTTTTACAGCAAGCACAGCTGGATCTGGGATGGTCCAGCTCTGAGGAGGGAAGGGCATCTGCCATTACCAAGGCAGTACACAACTACCAAGGCAGTCCACCATTACCGAGGCAGTCCGCCATTACCGAAGCAGTCCACCATTACAGAGACAGTCCACCATTACTGAGGCAGACTGCCATTACTGAGGCAGTTCTAACTATGCCCATATAAACAAAACTGCAAGGAAGTTCACACAGCAGCTGGGCAGAGCCCACGGCAGCTCAGCAATGCCTCTGCTGGCAGACTGTGACTAGGCTACCTCCTTGCTGGGCAGGTCGTCTCTGAAAAAAGGCAGCAGCATGACAGAAACTAATAAATAAAGCCCCACCTACCCAGGACAGAGCACCTGGGGAAAAAAGGCGGTTATGAGTTCCACTGCAGCAGACTTAAACATACCTGCCCAGCAGCTCTGAACAGAACAAAGGAGTTCACAGCTCAGCACTTGAGCTTCTATAAGAAACAGACTGTCTCCTCAAGCAGCTCCCTGACCCCTGTATATCCAAAGAGACACCTCATAAAGGAGAGTTCAGACTGACATCTGGTGGGTATCCTTCTGGGACAAAGATAACAGAAGAAGAACCTGACAGCAACCCTTACTGTTCTGCAGCCACTGCAGGTGATTCCCAGGCAAGCAGGGTCTGGAGCAGACGTCCATCAGTCTGACAGCAGGGGGGCTTGTTAGAAGGAAAACTAAGAAACAGAAAGAAATAACTTCATCGCAACAAAAAGGACGCCCACTCAGAGACCCCATCTGAAAGTCACCAAGCACAAAGACCACAGGTAGATAAATCCACAAAGATGGGAAGAAACCAGCAGAAAAAGGATAAAATTACCCCAAACCAGAATGCCTCTCCTTCTCCAAGGGATCACAACTCCTCACCAGAAAGGAAACGAGGCTGCATGGAGAATGAGTCCTGATGAATTGACAGAAACAGACTTCAGAAAGTGGGTAATAACAAACTTCTCTGAGCTAAAAGAACATGTTCTAACCCAATGCAAAGAAACTAAGAACCTTGAAAAAAGATTTGGCAAAATGCTAATGAGAATAAACAGCTCAGAGAGGAATATAAATAAATTGATGGAGCTGAAAAACACAACATAAGAACTTCACAAAGCATACACAAGTTTCAATAGCTGAATCAACCAAGTAGAAGAAAGGATATCAGAGATTGAAGATCAACTCAATGAAATAAAATGAGAAGGCAAAATTAGAGAAAAAAGAGTACAAAGAAATGAACAAAGCCTCCAAGAAATACGGGATTATGTGAAAAGACCTAATCTGTGTTTGATAGATGTACCTGAATGTGATAAAGAGAATGAATCCAAGCTGGAAAACACCCTTCAGGATATTATCCAGGAGAACTTCCACAACCTAGCAAGGCAGGCCAATATTCAAGTCCAGGAAATACAGAAAACACCACAAAGAGATTCCTCAACAAGAGCAACCCCAAGGCACATAATCATATTCACCAGGGTTGAAACGAAGGAAAAAATGCTAAAGGCAGCCAGAGAGAAAGTCGGGTTACCCACAAAGGGAAGCCCATCAGACTCACAGTGGATCTCTTAGCAGAAACCCTACAAGCCAGAAGAGAATGGGGGCCAATATTCAACATCCTTAAAGAAAAGAACTTTCAACCTAGAATTTCATATCCAGCCATACTAAGCTTCATATATGTCTCCTTATAAAGGAGACATAAAATCCTTTATAAACAAGCAATTGCTCAGAGATTTCATCACCACCAGATCTGCTTTACAAGAGCTCCTGGAAGAAGCGCTAAACATAGAAAGGAACAACCAGTACCAACCACTCCAAAAATTTACCAAATGGTAAAGAGCAGCAACACAATGAAGAAACTGTGACAACTAATGGGCAAAACCACCAGCTAGCATCAATATGGCAAGATCAAATTCACACATAACAATATTAGCCTTAAATGTAAATGGGCTAAATGCCCCAATCAAAAGACACAGACTGGTAAATTGGACTAAAAAACCCATCGGTTTGCTGTATCCATGAAACGTATCTCACATGCAAGGATACACAGAGGCTCAAAATAAAGGGATGGAGGAAGATCTACCAAGCAAATGGAGAGAAAAAAAAAAAACAGGAGTTACAATCCTAGTCTCTGACAAGATAGACTTTAAACCAGGCGTCCCCAAACTACAGCCCGCGGGTGGCATGCGGCCCCCTGAGGCCATTTATCTGGTCCCCTGCCGCACTTCAGGAAGGGGCACCTCTTTCATTGGTGGTCAGTGAGAGGAGCACAGTATGTGGCGGCCCTCCAACGATCTCAGGGACAGTGAACTGGCCCCCTGTGTAAAAAGTTTGGGGATGCCTGCTTTAAATCAAGAAAGATCAAAAGAGACAAAGTAGGGCATTACATAATGGTAAAAGGATCAATGCAACAAGAAGAGCTAATGATCCTAAATATATATGAACCCAGTACAGGAGCACCCAGATACATAAAGCAAGTTCTTAATGACCTACAAAGAGACTTAGACTCCCACACAATAATAGTGGGACACTTTAACATGCTTTTGATGTTTTAGTCATGAAGTCCTTGCCTATGCCTATGTCTTGAATGGTTTTGCCTATGTTTTCTTCTAAGGTTTTTTATAGTGTTAGGTCTTATGTTTAAGTCTTTCATCCATCTGGATTAATTTTAGTGTAAGGTTTAAGGAAGGGGTCCAGTTTCTGCCTTCTGTACATGGTTAGCCAGTTTTCCCAACACCATTTATTAAACAGGGAATCCTTTCCCCATTGCTTGTTTTTGTCAGGTTTGCCAAAGATCAGATGGCAACCAACAGAATGGGAAAAAATTTTTGTCATCTACCCATCTGACAAAGGACTTATATCCAAAATCTGCAAATAACTAAAAAAGATTTCCAAGAAAAAAACAAACATGAAAACATGCTCATCACTGGTCATTAGAGAAAATCAAACACTGCATGTTCTCACTCATAGGCGGGTGTTGAACAATGAGAACACATGGACACAGGAAGGGGAGCATTACACACTGGGACCTGTTGGGAGAACTAGGGAAGGAACATTGTGGTGTAGGGAGTTGAGGAGGGATAACATGGGGAGAAATGCCATATATAGGTGATGGGGATGAAGGCAGCAAACCATTGCCACATTGTATGTACCTATGCAACAATCCTGCATGTTCTTCACATGTACCCCATAACCTAAAATGCAATAAAATATATATATAAGACTGCATGTACAAAAATAGTACATACATAGCATTAAAATATTCCCTAATGAATTTGTTTTAAAGAATTATAAAATAAATGTTTTTAAAAACCCCTTCTATACTGGTCAAGCTCACTATATCTCAGCTAACACCCAGACAAACTACAAATTCATGAGAATGAATGATTATTGTGTTAAAACCACTGAATTTGGGAATGGCTTCTTTTACAGCATTCTTCTAGGAACAGTTCACAAATACAGGATTTTTGTATACTTTTTTCTTCCTTTGAGACAGTCTTGCTCTGTTGCCCAGACTAGAATGCAGCGGTGTGATCTTGGCTCACTGCAACCTCTGCCTCCCGGGTTCAAGCGCTTCTCTTGCCTCAGCTTCCTGGGTAGCTGGGATTCCAGGCACACACCGCCATTAACTTTTTGTATTTTAGTAGATACAGTGTTTCACCGCGTTTCCCAGGCTGGTCTCAAACTCCTGAGCCCAGGCAATCCACCCACCTCGGCTTCCCAAAGTGCTAGGATTACAGGCATGAGCCACCATGCCGGCCTTTTGTATACTTTTGATAAATGAAACCAACATCAAATTTGAAAATGTCATTAAACAACGAAACAAATAAATATTGAACACCTACATAATTTTGTTAGTGAGAGAGATTTTTAGGCTGATTGTTTGAATGCAAGATAAAGCTTTTCCTTTAAAAAAAAAAAATCCTTTCCCCTTTAATGTCTAGTCTCATATTTCAGTTAATATACTTTTGTAATCAACAACAAAGTAAAATTGAGTATCTTACGTAAGATCCAGGATTCCATGAAGTCAAAGAAAGTGCTGTGATAAACTGTTCATGCTGTATGCAAAGGCAGTAACCAAAACAAAGTCAAGCTAGTCAGCAATTGGAGAGGAGAAGCCTCAGTAAGTATGATGGCACCAGTGTTTCCAAAGAGACGCATTCAAATGTCAAAGACTTAAGGGACACTCTTGCAAAAACTGATAAAGCTCTTGAGTATTTTACAAAAGGGACTTTTTTCATGATAGCACTATGCAAATAAACCAACATAGCAACTCCTCCTCCAGGGGTCAGAGCTGGGCTAGCATAGCACAAGCTGAATTCTGTCCAAAACGGGGGAAAAAAAATTGATTACGCTTTTGGTACTTAGTTGAAAATAAAATTTAAATTTGGCTAAATATAAGAACAACTATATATATTTTTATAATTCTGAATTTTCTTTTTTGAGATAAGGCCCCAGTCAAGCCATTTTTTCCTAATGTGACTTTAGCCAGGATTTTTTTTTTTTTTTTTCAGGCTAGAGTGCCGTGGTGTGATTTCAGGTCACTGTGGCCTCAAACTCCTGGCTTCAAATGATATTCTCACCTCAGTCTACCTAGTATCTAGGATTTCAGGTGCACGCTACCACACTTGGTGAATTGTTTTGTTGTTGTTTTTTAGAGATGGGGATCTTGCTATGCTGCCCAGCATGGTCTCAAACTCCGGGACTCAAGCCATTTGCCCACCTCGGCCTCCCAAAGTGCTGGCGTTAGAGGCGTGAGCCACTGTGCCTGGCTAACCAGTATTTTTAAGTGGATTAACTTTCAGAAGACTTTTTTTCTCCCAGTATCAATTATCCTTAGACAATGAAGTAAGGAGAACTTCCTCTCTCCTACATTTCTTTGCAAATTTCCAATAAGCAAGCCCATGTAAGTCATGAAAAGGTTATAACAAGAGTAATTCTGCTATCTGGTGGCAAAACAGATAAACAACAAGAGCAACAAGGGACTGAGTACCAAGGAAGAGGTCTAAGTCTTTATTACATTTCTTTTAAATGACACAGTTTCTGATGTCAGCTAAAAAGAAACAACTTACATTTTGTCAAAGAATTATTAACATTAGGGATAAAGAAAAGAAACTGAAAGGCTAGAATATTATTAAATACTGCGTGCTTTGGACTCTGGAAAGCTTGTATTCCTTGTAAGAATAAATTTGAATCATTAAGACCTTCCTTCCCCAATCAAGAACAACTCTCCAAACCAACTCAATTGCCACAAAGATAAGCTGGTAAATTTTCCATTGTTATATAAATATTTCCTCTGACTTAGAATCATACAAAATGAATTTTAGAGAAGGAACAGATCTTAAACATCATCTAGCCTGACATTCTCATTTTACAGACGACAAGACAGAATCCAGGGTTAAGTGACTTATCTAAGACTATACAACTTGTCAGAGTCAATGTAGGATCTAGAGTCTAAGTCTGTCAACCAAAGGCCAACAGTGTTCTTCCCTTTCTCTACACTGAGAAATGGTACTATCATTACCATGGAGAATTTCAACCAAAGCCCATCTCATCTCATCTGTTCTCCTCAATGAGCCCTCCTCCATTTGAAAAGAGGTGGAATAGATATGTGAATGGTGAGTTTCACATTGTTTTCCATACTTAGCCAGAAGAGTGCCTTAAACCCACAAAGCAGGGCTGCAGGGAAGGCAGCCTGTAAATTTCATACCCCTCTCACTGCCACAGCCAGCGCTCTGATGCAGAACATAGCCTACACAGTGGTTGTCAAAGTGCAGTCCCTGGACCAGCATCATTAACATCACTGAGAATGTGTTAGAAATGCATGTTCTTAGGTCCTATCCCTAAACTACCAGATGAGAAACTCTGAGAGTGGGACCCCTAACAATTTGTGTTTTCACAAGCCCTTTGGGTAATTCTGATGCATTAAAACGTGAGACCTTCTAATGTATACAACCAACATAGCGGCTACCTAAATGGAATATGATGGTGTTCCACCTGGGAGGTGGTGGTTGTGATAGAGAAGTGCCAGCCTGCTTGACAAGTGTGTTTTGTTACGCAAGTTTTGAAGCACTCGCACAAAGATTTCCTGACAGCAGTTGTTTCAGTTTGCTACTGGAAGCCCATTCCTGCCTTTATTTAAGATTTGGGGGACGTTTTGTTTTGTTTTGCTTTATCCTCCACAGAAAATTTGTCTTCCTAGCAATGCAGAAATAGATGATCAGAAGGGAGGAGAAAAGTCCCACAAGCGCAGAGATCAGTACAAAAGACATCTCTATCTGCCTTTTTTTTCTTTTTTTCTTTCTTTTTTTTTTTAAACAGAGTCTTGCTCTGTTAGCAGGCTAGAGTACAGTGGCACCATCTTGGCTCACTGCAACCTTCGCCTCCTGAGTTCAAGGGATTCTCCTGCCACAGCCTCCTGAGTAGCTGGAACCACAGGCACACACCACCGCATCCAGCTAATTCTTGTATTTTTAGTGGAGACAGGGTTTCACCATGTTGGCCAGAATGGTATCCATCTTTTGACCTGGCGATCCGCCCGCCTTGGGCTCCCAAAGTGCTGGGATGACAGGCTGAGTCACCATGCCCTATCGTGCCTTCTCTTTCTCTCCTTTTCCTACCTCTTTTTCTCCTTTTTTCACCCATGGTTCCACCTCTGCCTGCTGAGCCACAACCATCTCTTTAACCACAATTGACTCCTTTGCCTCCACTAAATGATGATTATGTGGCCCCTGTCCCTTCGGCTCCCATGACCGCCACCTCTGCCGCTTTTCACTTTTTCACTGCTGTTAACTTCCACATTTTGGCTGCCAATTCGACTACACAGTCACTTAGCTTCAGAAGATCAAGTAATCTCATTACCTACAAGAGTCTTAAGCCTAGTCAGGTCCATCTATTACAGATTAGAAGATACTCAAGTTTGAGAAATTTAAATCAACCCCTCAATAGCATGTTAAAGCTTTGCTTTAGGCCGGGTGCGGTGGCTCACGCCTGTAATCCCAGCACTTTGGGAGGCAGAAGCGGGTGGATCACAAGGTGAAGAGATCAAGACCATCCTGGTCAACATGGTGAAACCCCATCTCTACTAAAAATACAAAACATTAGCTGGGCATGGTGGTGCATGCCTGTAATCCCAGCTACTCAGGAAGCTGAGGCAGGAGAATTGCCTGAACCCAGGAGGCAGAGGTTGCAGTGAGCCGAGATCGCGCCATTGCACTCCAGCCTGGGTAGCAAGAGCGAAACTCCGTCTCAAAAAAAAAAAAAAAAAAAAAAAAAAGCTTTGCTTTGTCCTTATATAGGTACTTTTCCTAGCTTAGATTCATCAAAAATTTTTTCTAAGCCTGCCTTGAAAAATTTATGTTTTCAACCAGGATTTGTTAAGAATAATCAGAAGCCTCAAGTACTTACCCACCTGAGACCTTTTCTGAGGTTACCATCTGGTCATTGGTTGCGGTGGTTCAATCCAAATAGCAGTTATTTTCATTCAGTTCATTCATACCTATTTTTTCCCTCCCCTCCTTTTTTTCCCTTCCCGCCGAGAAGGAGTCTTGGCTCTGTTGCCCAGGCTGGAGCGCAGTGACGTGGTCTCAGCTCACTACAACCTCAGCCTCCAGGAGTCAAGCCATTTTCCTGCCTCAGCCTCCCAGGTAGCTGCGATTACAGGTAAGCACCACCACACACAGCTGATTTTTGTATTTTAGTAGAGACAGAGTTTCACCATGTTGGTCAGGCTGGTCTGGAATTCCCGACCTCAGGTGATCCACCCACCTCATCCTCCCCAAGTGCTGGGATTACAGGCATGAGCCACCTCCCCCAGCCTCCTATTTTAATATTTTCACAAAGATATTTCCTCTCTCAGCACCTAATAAGTATTATGCAACGAGGTTACAGCACTTGAGAGAATAGAGAATAGTGGAAAGGGAGGGAACTTATCCTCATAGGGGAAGAGAAAGTGGATACACAAAATAAATGACGAAAGAGGCTGGACACGGTGGCTCATGCCTGTAATCCCAGCACTTTGGGAGGCAGAGATGGGCGGATCACCTCAGGCCAGGAGTTTGAGAACAGCCTGATCAACATGGTAAAACCCCGTCTCTACTAAAAAACACAAAAGTTAGCAGGGCATAGTGGCGGCGCCTGTAATCCAGCTGAGGCAGGAGAATGGCTTGAACCCGGGAGGTAGGGGTTGCAGTGAGCCGTGATTGTGCCCCTGTCTGCTCTCCAGCCTGGACCAAAGAAAAAAAGAAAAAAGAAAATAGCCTGTCAGATGACAGTAAGCTAAGGAGAAAATCAAGCAGGAAGGAGAATACAGAGTACCAGGGAAGATTACAATTTTAAATAGGGTGGTCAGGAAAAGTCATTAAGAGGGGACTATTTTAATATCTTTGGAGACTCATGTGTTTTGCTAAAATGTCAAGCATTTGACAGCACTAACCTCTTAGGTAGTTCTTGAGATCACTAAAAACCATTTTTTTAACCATATATTCTGGAATTTTCTAGAATTTAATATCAAACTTATCGGTTTGTGCTTTTCTGAATTGGCCCTTTATTTTCTCAGCATCAATGGTAATATCAGAGATACCAGTAAGAAAACACAATTGCTGGTATATAAAAACAGGTAGAAAATGTAGTGTCACTTCACAACTATTTGTTTCCCAATGCAGAAAAATATTATGGAAGTTACTATTCAGAAAACATGTTTTGCCCTTCTTTGCCCTTATCTACTGAAAGAAAAAATATCAGTGTTTATTATTATTATTATAGCCAGCTTCACAATCTACTAAAAACTCAGCAATAAACTGTGAAATGGCCACGTGGATAGTAGAGAAAAATTGTGGGAGGAAAACAGGCTGAACCTTTATAACATCTTTTACGGAGAATGGTATTCACCTTTTTGTCCCAGCCTCAACTAGTAAAGGCATAATTTATTTATCTGAGGCACCTCAAGTCAGATATAGCGTCTGCATTGTCTGGGAGATATCTTTTTATGCCGTTTTATGGCTTGGTTCACACAGGAACAATGAGTTCAAGTAATCTGGCCAAGGTCATATGCCGAGAGTTTCTGGTTTTGTCTACTTTAAAACAGGAGAACTTAATGGTTTCTTCTTTTTATTGTACTCACCAGAATCCATCGTCCTCTCTCTTCTCTGCCCAATTTTACAGGAAAAAAAAAAAAAAAAAAAAAAAAAAGTCTTGAAATGTTTACTTTAACTGTTTTGCTCCTTTTACTACTTCCAAATTTGGCAGTAACACAAATTGCTTGACATCTAATATCATTTAGTCACTGTAAAATGTTCACAAAAATGAAGCATCATTGTTTCCCAAAAAAAAATGCTTGGGGGTGCTGGTTAAAACAAAACAAAAATAAAAAAAGCTTTCTGCCGAATAAACCGAATCTTTGAGTCAGATTTCCCAGGGATTTACACAAAATTTGATGACATAGTCAGCTTTGTTTGGAGAAGACTTCTAGTGATAAGCCAAAACCCTTCAAACTGTACTGGCTTCTCTGCAATAGAAAATCTTATTTTTTGCTTTCTTCCGATTTAGCAATTTTTCAAAATGATTGCTTCTGACTCCTAATTGTCTAATTGTCTTATACACCAAATTAGAACCTTCCTTCTAGAATTGTTTCTCCAGTCCAAAATTCTCTCCTTTATTTTTTCCTGGGTTTTTAGAACTAGACCTGGATTCACATCTTGTGAATTTAGTATGTGCTAGGTGTCCTGTGTGACTTGAGCCAGTTCTTTACCTCTCTGAAACTTACTTTCTGCTGAAATGGCCACAAATAGTACAAAAACTCTTTGGATAGTTATTTTGAGAATCACATAATAAATATGATATTACTGACAATAATTGTTATATCAATGTTAGTTTAATTTCTTCCTCACCGAAAATTTGCCTCATTTGCTTAAAACAATGTTTCTTATTACGAAAATATGATGAGATAATTGTCAGAAATCTGGAAAACAGAAATAAGTAAAATGAGTAAAATTTAAATTATTCCTATTCCTGATAATTAAAGATAATCAGGTTAACAGTTTGGGTATATCTTTCCAATCTTTTCTTCTACAGATACATATAGAACTTACTTTTTTATTATTACTACCTTAACTCATCATTAAAGTATAACATACATACAAAAAGTGAATAAAGCAATGAATCTTCACAGTGAACACACCCAATATCACTAGTTTCTTATGTGCTTTTCGACTTAAAGCATCGAGCCCATGACGGTGTAGCAGAGGGTTGGAGCCAGGTTCTGAAGCCATACTGCTCGAGGTTGAATACTGCCCAGCAGTTTCCTAGTGGTGTGACCTAGGATACATTATTTAACTGTGCTAGGTCTCCATTACCTCATCTGTTGAATAATCATCATTTCCCCCATTATGAAGATTAAATGAGTTAATGTAAATAATTTCCTTAAAATAATGTGAGACATATAGCACACATCTAATAAGGAAAGTAATTATTAATATTGCCCACTATCTGAAGAACTTTTTCTCTCACAATAATTAAACTTTCCCTCATGTGCATGAGAGTCATTTTTTTTTCTTTAGGAATTTGGTTAGCTCCCTAAATATCTTCTCTGCTTTCCTCATTTGCAATGAGCTAAATGGAAAGCAATCGTGATTTCACGATAAGCCTCATGTTTACATTTGAGATTAGATGCCACCCTCACCTGGTACCAAGACTGCAAAGCACCTCCAAATACACCCCAACCCATCTTTCCAAACATAAATCCTTTTGCTCCCCTCTAGAAGCACTCCTAAATCAAGCTGTTCACTTACCTTTAAATTTAATGTCTTGTTCTTTTCCGTCTCTGGTGGGGCTTCCATCTCCCTGCCTCCTTGAAATGCCTTTTTATATCATGCTTTCCAAACTCCCCACATTTTTTTAGATACAGCTTCCTCTCACCTCTGAATTTAGTATCACCCCCAGTTGGCAATCACCATGCATTGCCATATTAATATTGATGCAGTTCACATGTATATTTACATGTTACTTACAAAACACCTTCACATAGAGTGTCTCTTTTGATCTGCCCAACAAGCTGATGGGATAAATAAAGCTGTGATTATTATCCTCACTTTAGCATCAAGGAAATTGACTCTTTGTCATGAAAACACATCCAGTCCCTGCCTACAATGAAAGTTCCTCCAGACTGAAGACATTATGCTCCTCTTAGTTTTCTTAACCACAAGATATATTTACTTGGGGACTGATGATCTACTACTCAAATCATTGTTATCAATACAAATAGCAAATTTTTTGTGCCTTCTACATTTCACTGGACTAAACACATATGGTTATCATTTATTTATGTAACAGTATGTTAAATGTCTGCTATGTGCCAAGCACTGCATTCCATCTGTGTGTGCTAGGGGCTTACTTGTTTGTGCGCCTATCTTCAGGTTATGTGAAAGAGCACTGGATCCCGTGCTGAAAGAACCAAATTCAACTACTGTGTCTGCTGATACACATGCAGACTTCCCTTGTTCATTTCTGGACCCCAGTGTCCTCATCTACAATACAAAGATAATCTCTGATCTGATTACAGTGCAAGATTATTATGGAGATTAAATAAGGTATGCAAGTGCTTCATATGCTTTATAAAATATAATAATATCAATGCTATGCAATTGTTATGTAATGGTTCTTTCTCTGTGGTCCAAAAATCCAGTTGAGGAGACAAGAAATGTACCTAAGAAGACAAGTGACAACATAAAATGGCCTGTGCCAATGTATAATAACTTAGAGTTGAGGAAAGTGTAAATATATAACAACTTAGAAAATGAGAAGGGAACACTGTGCTTTTAAATTCAGAAAAATTAATACGTTTTTCCAAATCTTAGTTTGTCCTCCATCTTATAAATGTTTAAATCATGAAAATATTAATTCTTCTTATGGGAAATAACTGTCAACCAGAAATAAGATTATCTATTTGGATTTTTAAAATGTTTTTAATATCCTGTATTACTGTGGCAGTACTTTACCCAGGCTCATTTCATTCTTCTACACCTACTCCAATGGAATTACAAGAGTTATTGCCCCCACCCCCACCCCACCGACTTCCGAGATGGAAAGAAAAGGAGAAAATATAAGGAAGCTGCTCTTTGATCTCCACGTACATCAATTACAGGTAATAAATCCCCCAGCAGTTGAAGCTAAGACAGAATCTCAAAAGCACATGGACTTTTCCTATTAGAAAATATAAACCAAATAGTGACTATTTGTTGCTTAGATTTATTTTGTGAGTAATGTAACTGAAAAAACAACCCAGCATTGAAGGATGTATCATTTTTAATCTCAGCACTTTTAGCTACTGCCAACACCAGATAGAGTATCTTATTGCAATAATTCAAGGATTTCTCTATTAGTTTCTCTAAGCCCTTAAAGCAAATGAAGCTCTTATGATATAAAACACCTTCTTTCTCTATTTTTTTTTTCAGCTCTCAAGCCCAAATGCATTTCAGGGTAGAATTTTAAATGAACTAGATAAATGAAATTCTATCTAACTGTATTAATTTTTGACACTCTTTTTATGATTCTTTTAAAAAGAACATAGAAACGAATTGCAGCTCCAGCTCCTGTACAGTCATGATGAATAGCATGCTACAAATAATATTTTCTTCAAACTTTTGAAAGAACAATTTAGATTTTTAATCTGTTAGGTGGGTTGACCAATACCCTATATCGATAACTAACCAAGGAACTATGAATGAGGTTTCTTAAACAAAGAAGAGCGTTCGTCTATTAAAGGAAGTATTTTCATACTTTTTCTCCCTATTGTTTAACCTTTTGTTCCCATCACAAATATCTACACGTAGTTTTATCTCTGACCTTGAGGGACTGTGTAGTTTTATCGAGGCTTCCTTTTAGATCATAGATGACCTTCAGCTGGTATCATTGAGCTCTGACCTGCCTCAGTGATCTGCTCACACAAAATACATATGCTGAGCAGTGCTGGTGTGTGCTGTAGGGGTAAGTGAATTATTTACAAAAATTTGAGTTGACACCTTTTATCAAATGTGGAAAGATGAAGACAAAACAGCTGCTATTGCTGTCGTAAGCAATCTGCTGGTGATTGAATAAAAGTGTCAAGAAAATGGCTGCTTGATGGCCTTTTGTTCTCCCTCATCCAGCTTGATGTTAGTTTGAGCTGTCAGTTAGGAATCACGGCAGTGTGATTTATCAATAGACTGAGTGACCTTCTCTTTTAGCTTGTGATAGAACTAGAAGACAGCACCCTCTGCTGCGAATACACAGCACTTCCTCTTAGTGTGCCATTAGTCTGAGTGATTGGTTTGCATTTGCTAGAAGCAACTTATCCTTACGATAATTATGGCTTTTAAATTTTTGTCTTGTTTCAATTGCCTCCATGCATTTATTAAAAATTAGTAAAATCCAAAAAAACTTCAAGCATATTTCTATACCTTCCAGCAAACTAATTTAGAAAATCAGTATTTGAGATAAAATGCTTCCTCCTTGCTAATTAAACTGCAGAGTAAGGAAACATTATCTTTGATAGCAAACTGAATCTTTAAACAGTGTTTGGATTATATTGATATTAATAACCCATTTGCATGAACTCAAATTGTTTTATAGTCTCTATATAAAGAAGGATTTAGACTTATTTTTCTGCCATAATATCGTGGACTCCTCAGGGAAAGATATTATTACCAGTCAGGGCTTTGTGGATCCTTGAGTGATGTGAAATCAGAGTGTACCAAAACCTTACAAATCAACATTTCTTCTGCCATCATGTAGAATATCATTATGCATTTTTAAAATAGGCTTTTTTGTTTCATAGATATTTATTTGATATCAACCTCAAATAAGGTGAAAGCAAATTATGAGGGAAAAAATACTATAGAAGCTATTGAAAAGGAAATATTGAACATATTTAAATGAATTAAAATAGCATTGTCTCATTTCCAATAGCACATAATCTTTTAATGTTCAGATCTGATTTGCTACAGTGTGTAGCAAATTTTAGTTCTTTTAAAAACTGTTAATTTATTTATATATATGCTATTTCAAATGCAGATTTTTTAGCATTTCATTGTAACTTTTTATTTTAACTTCTCATCTTATATTTTTAAATTAAACATGAAGATCGCTGTTCGTATTATTTTGTGGGTTGTGTCACAGACTTAACTACTCAAAGATACAATATCGGACCATGTCTTTCTCCAGACTGAGCTGTAGTTTACATTGTGCTACAGATTAGAGCACAACAGGTTAGAAGTATATAAAAATACATACTTAACTAGTTCACAAAATTTTTCTTTGTATTCAATTCCTTTCCTTCCCCTGATTCAATTCAGTTCGTTAGGTATTTACCTCATTCTCACTTAAATCCGCAGAAGCACCACAAACAGATCCAAACTTAGGGTTCAGACCTCAATTCCTTGACTGGGCTTTGACTTTTTCTTTTCCACCCTGATATACATACACACCATGACTTGTTCATAAAAGCTCTGCAGCAAAGTTGAATAATATGTAAATTTTATGTTGTAATGAATTAGGTCCTAAGATCTTTAAAGGTCAGACACCTGGTATAATACATCACATTCTTTAATATCAACTACAAAATAACTGTAATAAATTTTTCCAACACCACATCCTCACACACTGTTACCCACAAGGAAGCACCAAAGGAAATGTGTCATTTGTCAAAACATGCAGAAAAACTGGCATGTGTACAAGTCACTTTAAAAGTCATGCTCAGGTTAGAAATAGCTTTCCAAACAACTGTTTTGTGGTTAAACAAAGAAAAACACATCAATACTTAACTAAAATTATCTCCTGATATGCAAAAAGAAAAATCAATAAATAACGTTCTGGGATATATGGTAAAAATAATTTTAATTAGTTACCGAATAACATATAATTCATAGGTAAATAGCCTTATTTGATTATCCTTAACAAAAAATTTAAAAGGAACGGAAATTTAAGCATGGAGGAGTGAGTGAGCTATTATAAACATGTATAGCTAGAGTATAAATTTTAAAAAGTATGGCTATTTGACTTACAGAAATGTGATAGTTGCTATTAAAATAAAAATATTTACTTCTTACGTAATGCTATTTGCAAGCTTTAATTACAAGTCTCTATTATAAGAACATGTCTATGAGCAAGAGAAGGAAAAAAGATTTACCTGCAAATAAAGCAGACTTCGGAGATTTAAAAAAAAAATGCAAACTCATATCACTTCATGTTCTCATTGCCATCCACACTGTGTCTGTTTTCTCCAGTAGTGTATTTTGTTAACCTGAGATACAAGTGAAATGTGTGTGTAAGCAGAAATGTCCAACTAGACTTTCCAGAGTGGATCCAGACAGGTCTCTGGTACGTCATTTTCAATGTTACTGAAGGCACATCCTTAAAATATACATTTAAGTCGTTATTTTACATAAATCCTCTGGTTTGGCAATAAGTTTTTAGATACGGATTAAAACTGTATTTGCGAAACAACTGAATATATTTATCAATTTAAAGAATATATGTGCTTTAAACTTGAATATGCTTAGAGAAGGACTGACCACTTTAACAACCAGTTTCGTGTTTTCCAATATATTCGATAATGGTTTTGTTAGCATGTACATATGGTATCAGTCAATAGTCACAAAATGAAGTGGAAATGTTGTCAAGATCATTAAGAGGCACCCCATGAGTAAAAACAAAAAAGAAAGAAAGAAACCAGCATAGTTTTAGTATTTGAAAGTTCTGGAAAATTGCCAAAATCCCACCCTTTTTAATGCATGTACATAAAGTTAGCCAAAATATTCATAACTTTTATTGCCAAATCTAAAATGGAGTTTCTGAGCTGGGGCAAATGTGCTGGCGTGAACTCCCCCAACAAATAGCTGAACACCTGTTTTCCTGCTCCGAACAAATCCAATGTAAAGCTCATTAGACAAACTGAAGGAAGTCAAGAGATCAAGAGCGAACCTTTCAGTGTTTTAATTAATTTGTTCAAAATGGGCAAAGAACAAAGGAGCACTTTAAGGAAAAGAAGTGTACAGTAATCACAGGAAAACAATTTAAAGTAAACTGAGCCCCCAAAAATGTTTCAGACCAGAACACACAGCGCTCATGAAGCTATAGTAAGGATGTGCTCATACTCTGCTGGTAGAAGTGTACATTTCTTTACCTTTCTGGGAAACAATTTGGTCGTAGGTATCTGTCTGCTCGGCAATTTGTCAGCAAGACCCCTTTGTTCTTTCATTCAACAAAGGATTACTGAATGCTTGATTTGTGCCTGACAGTGAAGAAATCTGGCAAAACCTCTGCCCGCATGGAGCTGATACTCTAATGAGGAGACACAGACAATTAACAAGCAAATAACTAACTAGCCAGCATGCCAAATGTTGGTAAGAGCTATGGAGAAATTATTTGTATTTGCAGGGAAGGTGACAGAGGTGTGTGGCTGTTTCAAATAGAATAATTAAGGGTAAAGTCAACTGAAAAGGTGTAATCTGAGCAAAGACTAGAGAGAAGTGAAGGTTATTGAAGGGAGAGCTCTAGGCATGGTTGATCTCAGAACCCTACCTAGACTAGACTCCACGCCATCAGCAGGACTTACTATCAGTTAGTATTGTCAGAGGGACCCCCCTCTACCAGCAGGCTTTCTGCTCTGATGACCATATGGCAGATCTGCTACCTTAAATGTCCCACTACTAGGGAACCCAATCCCACCTCAGTGGAGCAGGCATCCTGACCCCAGGATGTCCAGCCCCTGGTGGGCAGTCCTCAGTGCTGGTAGGTACCCAGGCCACAGCACTGGGGCAGACAGCAGGACCTAACTAGCTATTTGCAAGCCTCTGGGCAGAGGGAGCCCTGCCCACAATGACATCCCCATGAGACTCCAACCTGTTTTCCCCCTTCCTATCACAGCTCCAAGTGTTCTCAGAGAAAATTCACATTAGTGCTCCTCCTCTATCCTAAGGAACTAAGCAGGAATCAAAACCAAACATGTTTGAGGTTATTAATCAGTTATATATACTGTAATAGAAATAGTGAAAAGGCAGGCTTGCAATGTGTATTTACAATTTTTACATACATGGATGAGCACTGAAAAAAGATACAAGAGAATGGCACTGATGTATGAGCAATAGTTTTGAAGCAAGGGTCAGCAAACTATGGCCCAAGGCACCAAATCTGACCCAATGTCTGTTTGTGCGCATAAAGTTTTATTGAAAGACACCCCATTTGTGTAACTGCTTTCATGCAACAACAAAGCTGAATCATTGCAGCAGAGACCATATGGCCTGCAAAGCCTAAAAGGTTAACTATCTGGCCTCTAAAAAAGCTTGCAGGTCCCTGGTCTGCAGATTTGGATGACAGACATTTTAATTTCCTCCCTATGTCTCTGTCTTTTCCATCATCTCTGCAGATAAAAATATATGATGGTTATAGTCAGAAACAAAAGGTATATAAATACCTTTGTTCATTTCCATTGTTCTGGAAATATACTATAAAAGGATGAATGGTTATTATCAAATCCAGTTTGGTCAACAGCCATGGTTAAATAGCTCATAATGGGGACTATAAAATTACCATTTATGCCACAAACATTTGTTAGCACTACTGCGTTTCAGACACTGCTCTAAGTGCCGCACAACTGTAAACTCATCCAATCCTCATAACAATCCTGTGAGACAGAAATTATTATCGTCTCTTTCACAGATGAGGAAACTGAAAAAGAGTTCAATAATTCACCCCTGGACTCAGATGCTCATTCATTGGAGCCAGTGTTCAAATCCAAGCCGTCTGGAGCCAAGTCTACACTACTCTTGTGACTGTTTAATTCTTGCATCACTTTCTTACAAGGAAGATGTTCTTTGTCTAGGGTAAAAATTTGTTTTCTCAAGTTGATAAATTTCAAAAACTTTTGCAGAGGCTGAAAGGGGGAAGAGGTGGGTAGGAGAGAGGACAGAAGGAAGAATGTGGGAGGTTAAGTTTTCATAGTTCACAATATTTTTAAAAGATAGGTCACAAAAAGGAGTCTGCTACATTAGTACAGATTCTCTAAAGAAAAAGAACCAGTAGGATGTGTTTGGAAAGACAGAGAAAGAAAGAGAGAGAGAGCTACAGAGAGAAAGGGGGAAAAAATGAAAGAATTGGTCTATGGGATTATGGAGACTGTCAAGTATGAATTCTACAGGGTAGGTCAGCAGACTGGAAACCCAGGGAAAAGCTGTTGCATCTTGAATCCAAAGGCAATTTGGAGGCAGAATTGCTTCTTTCTAAAAAAAATACTTTCAAAGCAACACTTAGACTGACGTTCAATCAAATATCTGGCTGCCATGATCTAGCTAAGTTTATGCAAAAGTAACCATCACATCTAGGTAAACAAACCAGAATAAGAGAAAGAAAAGAAAGAGGATAAAGACAGACAGCTACATTGCAATGTGGGACTCAGGAGAGAAACACATACTCCTCTTTCCTCAAGGAGTCTACAATCTATTCGGATTGTAGGAGAAACAGACAAGCTGGCAGAAAAGGTACAGCTGTAAATGGGGTTATGCCATGACTCTAAACAGGGATGCGTATAGGTAGTCCGCGGGTGGACAAGCAACCTGGGGAATTTGCTTGAGGGTTCAGCTTAGAGGTAAGGGGAAATGGTGGATGGGGGAGAAGTTAGGAAGAGCAGCAGGAGGCTATAATCTTATCCCTGATCTTATGCTGCAGGCAAAAGCAGAAAGCCCCATCTCCAGAAAGTACTACATGACCCTCGGCAGCACCAGCCGTGCTGCTTTGAACAGAAGTTTATGTCATGCAGAAAGGGAACCCGGGGGTGGGGTGTGGGCTCGCTTCAGCTCCCATGATGAAGGTTCCAAAGACCTAAACCACTTTTAGGTCTTCGGGGTTTACAGCTTAGGGAGGCTCAGGAAACAATACTCACTGCATTCTCACAGTAGTACAAGTGGGCCCTCAAATGAGTGTCAAAGAGGAGTTTGAGCAACAGCTGTGGCTGAAATCAGATAGGAGGTTACTGAACATAAGCACATGTCAGACGTACCCAGAAAATCTCCACAGCTGGTGAGCCTGTGTGGAGGTTATTAGGGATTTGGGGTTGGTTTAATGCTCCTATCACCCCATTGGTACACATAGGCTTAGGAAACTTTGATGATAGAGCACTCTATGATACCTGCTTTTGTTTTGTCTTGTTTTGTTTCGTTGTGGGGATTTTATTTCTTTGTTTGGTTTGGGTTTTTTGCGTCAAGGTCTTGCTCTGTCACCCAGGCTAGAGTGCAATGGTGTGATCATGGCTCACTGCAGCCTCAACCACTTCAGCCTCCTGAGTAGCCAGGACTACTGATGTGTGCCACCACTCTCAGCTAATTATTTTATATTTTGTAGAGACAGGGTCTTGCTATGTTGCCCAGGCTGGTCTCAAACTCTTGGCCACAAGTAGTCCTCCAATCTCAGCTTCCCAAAGCCTTGCAATTACAGGCATGAGCTACCACAGCTGACCTGTGATACCTGTTTTGATGGACTCATGCACAGTGTGGAGCAGAGGCAAGATGCCCTGAGAGGCCTATGGGGTTTGGGCAACGGCATGTAATTCTGGGCAACTTGAGCATGGAACATGCAGGGGAGTGAAGGTTAAGTGACAATCACAGCTTTTCTGGGTTTGTAGACCTTTTCAGATTGAGTCATTTTATTAGTCCGTTTTCACACTGCTGATAAAGACATACTGGAGACTGGGAAATTTACAAAAGAAACAGATTTATTGGACTTACAGGTCCATGTGGCTGGGGAAGCCTCACAACCACGGCAGAAGGCAAGGAGAAGCAAGTCACGTCTTGCATGGATGACAGCAGGCAAAGAGAGAGAGAACTTGTGCAGGGGAACTCTTTTTAAAACCAATAGATCTCGTGAGATTATTCACTATTACAAGAACGGCATGGGGAAGACTTGCCACCATGATTCAGTTACCTCCCACCAGGTCCCTCCCACATCATGTGGGAAGTCAAGACGAGATCTGCGTGGGGACACAGCCAAACCATATCCGTCTTTTTCAGATTGAATCAATGAACTACAATGATTCTTCCTTCCTTCTCCTTCCACCCACAACTCTCCCTATCCCTTCACTGCAAATTTGTCTTCCTTATTGTTCATCCTCCCTCCCAGAGAAAATTTCTGTGTTCATTTGCAAACCAGTAATTACCGAATCTGTTTGAATAGAAACAAAAATAGAATGTAGGCACCATCAGGGCAGAGCTTTTGTTTTCTGATACTCACTATTTTACCCCTGGTTCTTGACAGAGAGTAGGCAGACAAAATGTATTGCAAAGACGAAAGAAAATAAAAGTGAACTCAGTATCCTTTTATGTTGGATATCAATAACTACTTATCATACATGGGGAAGCCCAGAAGATGTAAAATTGATTAACGGAGTGCCTGGCACATGGTAAGGTATTAGCAAATGCCAGCTGTTTTTACTTATATAAAGAAAAATAAAATCCAAAAAACAAAATGTGAAGTTGCTAGGAATATAGTAGGGGCCAGATTATGAGGGCTCTCTTTATTAAGATGCTTAAATTTTATCTGAAGACAAGGTGTAACTTTCAGAGAATTTTAATCAAAGGAATACACGGCATGAGTTACATTTTAAGGCAACTTTTCTTGTAGCAATATGAAAACCAAATCGAAGTGGAATTTTGAAAAGTCAAAACAATAGAAAGACAGCAGATTGGAGAGATATTGGAGAGGTAAAATCAGCAGGAATTGTTAAGCAATTCAAGGAAAGGAAGAAAAACGGCTCCGTGAGAGAAACTGCAGCATGAGTACTTTAGGCTTAAGAGAGAATTTCCAGGAGGCTGAGGTAGGAGAATCACTTGAACCCAGGAGGTGGAGGTTGCAGTGAGCCGAGATGGCACCACTGCACTGCAGCCTGGATGGCAGAGTGAGACTCCGTCTCCAAAAGAAGAGAGAGACAGAGAGAGAGAAAGAGAGAGAGAGAGAGAGGGAGAGAGAGAGAGAGAGAATTTTCAATAGATATATAAATGGTTTACCAAGAAAGCTCATGCAATCTGCTTTCCTGAAGCTCTTTAAAAATGAGAGGGAGCCATCTTTCTTTGGCCCCTGAAGGCTTGAGCTGGATCCAAAGTTGATCTATTCTTTTGATGCTACAATTTCAACCAAAAAAATCAAAAAGCATATATAACTGTATAGAAATAATGTATAGTATTTGTAAGGTTTCAATGATATACACATTTTATCTTTATATCTCCATATATTGTTTTTATTTACTTACAAAATTTTTCCCATTCACCTTTAAATATGCTATCATTCTCTGCCTGTGAAGTTTTTCCAATCATGTTCTTATTATGTCTCATCACTTTATGACAATGACGTTGCTGCACAGTGACTTCATTACTGTAAAGAAACAATATGAGTTTACAGCTGAAAAAAGGAATAATTAAAAGTATAAATTATGGCTGCTGTCAAGACAACAGACATTAACACTGAAACTTAGAATATAATCCAGAAATAGGTTAGGTTCATGCGACCTGAAATCATTGTGAACCTTGAATGTTTTGTCTACAAATAACTTACACAAAAGTTATTTCATCTTTTTAGACACTAAAACTGGGTGAATCACCCTATATTGCCTCTTTTTCAGGTCTTTTTGCCTCTTAATACATGCCACACTGATATTAAAAGATGCTATAAGAATTATTGAAGGCCACTGAAAGAGATTTTTGTATAAACTAGAGTGCATAAAAAACCAAAGCCATTATAAATATATATACTAATAGACATCTTTAACCTTGTACAAAGTCCAAGGAAACTTATCCAACATCTAAAAAATACGATGTTTTAACCACCATCTGTTAGGTAAAATCACAACCATAGCAACTTTTATTGGGTACAATTTTAGTCTTGGAAATCTGTAACAGATATGTTTTTGCCTGGAATGATGGGCCTCAGAGACAGAGATCCAGGAGAGGGTTGTGTACAAATAGAGGGTGCTTGGCCATTTTATTGGGGATATTGGAGTGAAAATCTATATTTAATTCAAGGGGCTAGAATAGATGAACTAAAAGATACCTACCACTTAGAGGTTTCCAAATCTATCGAAAACACCACACACACACACACACACACACACACACACACCCTGAAAACATCAACACTCCAAAATAACCTTCCTTCTCAGAACTTCAATGTTTTCTTGTGTGTATATGTGTGTGTTTATCTATATCTACATATCTATATTTACGTAGATAAAT
The DNA here is from genome assembly GCF_048565385.1 of Saimiri boliviensis. Lineage (NCBI taxonomy): Eukaryota > Metazoa > Chordata > Mammalia > Primates > Cebidae > Saimiri > Saimiri boliviensis. The sequence continues at coordinate 39,382,508 of NC_133464.1, read as the reverse complement.
GTATGGATATATCTATGTATATAAATTCTAGATTCTTGAGTAATTATACATCTACATGTATACATCTAGATATATAGATATATAAAATTATGCACACTGACTCATTAATGTTTCAGAGCCTTTATCTACATTGAATCCTATAGAAAAATAAAAATATATAAAGAAAATATACCTAAGAGCATGCATTCCTAAATATATTAGAAAGACCACGTCTCCTCTGCTCTCTGAACTCTGAGAACTGCAATAGGACAATCACTCTGGTGTGGTTCCAATAGAAGAAAACACTAGTTACATATTTTCAGAGATACTTTCCATTGTTTTATTTTTATTTGTATATAGTAATCTACTACATATTTTCTAATTATTGATGATTTTTGCAGACAGAAAACTAAGAGGATCATGCCTATTAAATACAAAGAAATATTTTCCTAATGTCAAATAGCAGACTATTATTCCCAAATTTCATTATTTCACCACTAAAGGATCTGCATATGTGATAAACAAGCAGACTCTTTGAAGAGTGATTTGTCATGTTTACCAAAATGTGAGGTCTAATTTCTGCTAAAATATTTTTCAATATTTTTAATGAATTTTAATAAAGGTTTATCAGGCGCTTGTTATGGTGCAGAACCTTTATTAAATTCTGTGATCCATAAAACGTTTTTTTGAATGACACATAGTTTAGTTTTTCATTTAGAGGCTATAAAAGTGTTCACAAAAGTTATGTTGAAAAAAAGTGATTGAAAGTGCTAAAACACTGTACAGAATATAAAATCCTTTCATAGACTTTTTATGACACATGAAACATGAGTCTTAAAGGTTTAATGCTACTGACTTTTATACAAGGCTTTTTAATTCTTGATTCCAGTTATGGTTCTGCAAATGAACTGTGACATTAAAAGGAATCAGGCTGGAACTGCCTGGGCTCAGTTTCTAGATGAGCTCCGACTGGCCATGAGGGGTTTTCTCTAGGACCCACCGCCCACGACTGATTAACACTCACTTGCTTTTGCGGAACAGAGGACTGAGCCTGCTTAACAGATTCCCTCCTGCTCAAATTCAGTATCAGTGCTGGGGAGGGCCCATAGATGACTATTAGCAAATATGAAGTGTGAAGGATTACCATGCCTTGATTCTTGTTTCTTTAATTCTGTACACTAGTTACTGCTATAATTGTAATGTTGTCTTGGTGAAATGCAGAACCAATATTGCTGTCTGTACCATTAGAATAATGGATAGAAATTCACTTTGGCTCTGGTGAAACCTCGTCTCTAATAAAAATACAAAAATTAGCTGGGTGTGGTGGCATGTGCCTGTAGTCCCAGCTATTTGGAGGCTGAGAGAGAAGAATTGCTTGAACCCGGGAGGTGGAGGTTGCAGTGAGCCAACATCACGCCACTGCACTGCAGCCTGGCAACAGAGCGAGACTTGGTCTCAAAAAAAAACAAAAAAAGCAAAAAAAAAAAAAAAAAAGAAAAGAAAGAAATTCACTTTGGCTCTATCTTTGGGAGTTTCAAATCAAAGTACTGACTGGTCCAGTACAGAAGACAAATTTACCATGTTTTGTTAATTTAAAGTATTGTATTCAACCAAATGAAGTTGCCGTTTTTGTAGTTAAAACTATTAAAACCTTCATTTTCTTATGACTCACCTTAATTTCCCAAAACTGTCTGAAAAACTGTTTCAAAAGCCACAGTGGTGGTTTGTGTCCAGAAAATAGGGCATTATGTGTTGAATCAAATCATTATAAGAAGTTGATTTTGATCATTTAGATTAGACTTCAGAATAATATGCTTGGCTTTAATTATCTTGAGTAGTGTCTCAACATAACCCATCATTTTGTACATAGAGACACTGTCCTTATTGATTAATTTCCTAAAGGAATCACAGAAAGCCCCAGTTTCCATCTGTTGATATTGCGCTGTAAAAGTCACTTAGGCAAGTCGCGCATAAGAGTAAAGTTACGGGGGGAAAAACGTCACTTAGGCAAGAGCTTTAATATATAGAAAAGAATGAAAAAAATGCAGTGTTGAATAAGTATACACCATAGAAACTCTAGACAGCAATAGAAGTTCATTCTACAGTTCACCAAGACAAGATTGCAATGATAGAAGTAAACAGTATAGAACACGAAAGAAACAAGGATCAAGGCATGGTAATCCTTCACAATTCGTATATGCTAACAGTAATCTATGAGCCTCCTTAGTCATCAATAGTACACCCTAAAAGACTAAAATGAAATGTCTCTGCCTTATACGTTATTCATAATTCATCTGTTTGTTTTGATTTTAAAATCCCTTTCTTATTCCAGAATTATTTTAATATGAAAAGGACTAGACATTGGATTTCTCAAAATGAGTCATAACTTAATATCCTGAATGTAACCAAAAGAATGATCAAATATAATAAAACTTCCTACTTCTTTGTAATCTGTGATGTTTCTAATATGAAGCATGTGATTCTAATTTAGCAAAATTTATAAAATAATTTCTCTCTCTACATCTTAGC